>NC_079197.1:186195703-186280126 GCF_029499605.1 Hyla sarda | reverse complement strand
GTTGGTGTATGTGGTTACAGTATGTGGTGTGTGTGGTTACAGTATGTGGTGTATGTGGTTACAGTATGTGGTGTGTGTGGTTACAGTATGTGGTGTGTGTGGTTACAGTATGTGGTGTGTGTGGTTACAGTATGTGGTGTATGTGGTTACAGTATGTGGTGTATGTGGTTACAGTATGTGGTGTATGTGGTTACAGTATGTGGTGTGTGTGGTTACAGTATGTGGTGTATGTGGTTACAGTATGTGGTGTGTGTGGTTACAGTATGTGGTGTGTGTGGTTACAGTATGTGGTGTGTGTGGTTACAGTATGTGGTGTATGTGGTTACAGTATGTGGTGGTATGTGGTTACAGTATGTGGTGTATGTGGTTACAGTATGTGGTGTGTGTGGTTACAGTATGTGGTTGTGTGTGGTTACAGTATGTGGTGTATGTGGTTACAGTATGTGGTGTGTGTGGTTACAGTATGTGGTGTATGTGGTTACAGTATGTGGTGTATGTGGTTACAGTATGTGGTGTGTGTGGTTACAGTATGTGGTGTGTGTGGTTACAGTATGTGGTGTGTGTGGTTACAGTATGTGGTGTATGTGGTTACAGTATGTGGTGTATGTGGTTACAGTATGTGGTGTATGTGGTTACAGTATGTGGTGTGTGTGGTTACAGTATGTGGTGTATGTGGTTACAGTATGTGGTGTATGTGGTTACAGTATGTGGTGTAGTGTGGTTACAGTATGTGGTGTAGTGTGGTTACAGTATGTGGTGTGTGTGGTTACAGTATGTGGTGTGTGTGGTTACAGTATGTGGTGTATGTGGTTACAGTATGTGGTGTATGTGGTTACAGTATGTGGTGTGTGTGGTTACAGTATGTGGTGTGTGTGGTTACAGTATGTGGTGTGTGTGGTTACAGTATGTGGTGTATGTGGTTACAGTATGTGGTGTATGTGGTTACAGTATGTGGTGTGTGTGGTTACAGTATGTGGTGTATGTGGTTACAGTATGTGGTGTATGTGGTTACAGTATGTGGTGTGATGTGGTTACAGTATGTGGTGTATGTGGTTACAGTATGTGGTGTATGTGGTTACAGTATGTGGTGTATGTGGTTACAGTATGTGGTGTATGTGGTTACAGTATGTGGTGTATGTGGTTACAGTATGTGGTGTATGTGGTTACAGTATGTGGTGTATGTGGTTACAGTATGTGGTGTATGTGGTTACAGTATGTGGTGTATGTGGTTACAGTATGTGGTGTATGTGGTTACAGTATGTGGTGTGATGTGGTTACAGTATGTGGTGTATGTGGTTACAGTATGTGGTGTATGTGGTTACAGTATGTGGTGTATGTGGTTACAGTATGTGGTGTATGTGGTTACAGTATGTGGTGTATGTGGTTACAGTATGTGGTGTGTGTGGTTACAGTATGTGGTGTATGTGGTTACAGTATGTGGTGTGTGTGGTTACAGTATGTGGTGTATGTGGTTACAGTATGTGGTGTATGTGGTTACAGTATGTGGTGTATGTGGTTACAGTATGTGGTGTGTGTGGTTACAGTATGTGGTGTATGTGGTTACAGTATGTGGTGTGTGTGGTTACAGTATGTGGTGTATGTGGTTACAGTATGTGGTGTGTGTGGTTACAGTATGTGGTGTATGTGGTTACAGTATGTGGTGTATGTGGTTACAGTATGTGGTGTGTGTGGTTACAGTATGTGGTGTGTGTATGTGGTTACAGTATGTGGTGTATGTGGTTACAGTATGTGGTGTATGTGGTTACAGTATGTGGTGTATGTGGTTACAGTATGTGGTGTATGTGGTTACAGTATGTGGTGTATGTGGTTACAGTATGTGGTGTATGTGGTTACAGTATGTGGTGTGTGTGGTTACAGTATGTGGTGTATGTGGTTACAGTATGTGGTGTGTGTGGTTACAGTATGTGGTGTATGTGGTTACAGTATGTGGTGTATGTGGTTACAGTATGTGGTGTATGTGGTTACAGTATGTGGTGTATGTGGTTACAGTATGTGGTGTATGTGGTTACAGTATGTGGTGTATGTGGTTACAGTATGTGGTGTATGTGGTTACAGTATGTGGTGTATGTGGTTACAGTATGTGGTGTATGTGGTTACAGTATGTGGTGTATGTGGTTACAGTATGTGGTGTGTGTGGTTACAGTATGTGGTGTGTGTGGTTACAGTATGTGGTGTGTGTGGTTACAGTATGTGGTGTATGTGGTTTATAGCTTTTCTTATTCAAGTAATCCTCTTTTATCACACCACGGAGCGCTGTCATTCCCTTTTTTCAGACTGCCCCTCATGATGTCATGCCCCGCAAGTCTATGGGAGGGGGCGTGACCTCTGGGTTCCATAACCTCTGGGTCCCATATAGGGTCGCCACCTGGCCGGTATTTTACCCACATAGAGGGTATTTTGGCCGTCCTGACGGTATTTTTATATTAAAAATACCGGCTATGCAACGGCTGCTATTTATTATTTATTCAAGCAATCCTTCATCTCCGGGAATGTTGCACCATTATCTATACCAGTGTTTCCCAACCAGAGCGCCTCCAGCTGTTGCAAAACTACAACTCCCAGCATGCCCGGACAGCCAACGGCTGTCCGGGCATGCTGGGCATTGTAGTTTTGCAACAGCTGGAGGCACCCCTGGTTGGTAAACACTGACCTATTCTATATACTACTATAAAGTCCAACATGCTGGGAGTTGTAGTTTTGCAACAGCTGGAGGCACACCTGGTTGGTAAACACTGCTCTATTCTATAATACTACTATATAGTCGAACATGCTGGGAGTTGTAGTTTTGCAACAGCTGGAGGCACACCTGGTTGGTAAACACTGCTCTATTCTATAATACTACTATATAGTCGAACATGCTGGGAGTTGTAGTTTTGCAACAGCTGGAGGCACACCTGGTTGGTAAACACTGCTCTATTCTATAATACTACTATATAGTCGAACATGCTGGGAGTTGTAGTTTTGCAACAGCTGGAGGCACACCTGGTTGGTAAACACTGCTCTATTCTATAATACTACTATATAGTCCAACGTGCTGGGCATTGTAGTTTTGCAACAGCTGGAGGCACCTCTGTTGGTAAACACTGACCTATACTATATACTACTATATAGTCCTACATGCTGGGAGTTGTAGTTTTCGTTTGGGCAGCTGCTGAGCCACAGGCTGTATCATGGCATGTTGGGAGTTGTAGTTAGTAACAAACTGCAACTCCCAAATTTAATTAAAAAAATTAACAAAAATTATCAAAAAGTCACATCAAAACAAAAATGGTTCTGTTAAAACCGGCACAAAAAATGACCCTCATACAGGCCGTATATGGAGAAATCAAAAAGAAATTATAGGGGTCAGAATAGGAAAAAAAAATCCCCCCCCCCCCCCCGCATATGTGTATCCTGTGATGTCACGCAACCCTGGCCCCAAAACCTCTGGGCCCTACATCAGTCCTATAACCTCGGGCCCCATAACCTCTGGTCCCTAAAACCTCTGGTCCCTGTAATCTCTGGTCCCTGTAATCTCTGGGCCCTAAAACCTCTGGTCCCTGTAACCTCTGGTCCCTGTAATCTTTTGTCCCTGTAATCTCTGGGCCCCATAGTGACGGCCCTATATACCTTGCTGCTGCAGTCATTCAGCTTTCCCAGGGGCAGATATGTCTGCACATAACTTCAGAGATTCAGGGATTTCTATTTCCATGGGTTTTTCGCTCTTTTTTGTCTGTATTTCTTCTTCTTTCCTTTCTAGTTCCTGAATTTCAAGATTTTGATGATGGAGAAAATGAGAAGTCGTCCGCACAAGAAAAATTACTTCTCCCTCAAGATGAAAGATCTGAGAAGCAGAACGGGAAGCGCGAGTCCAGATCTCTGACCGAGGAGGACCTGCCGGTCAATGACTATGTAAGTGATATATATGGTGTAAAGGGAGGAGTATCCGCCTGCAGGGAGGGTCCGCTGATCATCTACAAAGCATTATGGGGGCATTTACTTATCCACGTGCGCCTGGAAACATAGAACAAATGGCCAAGGGAGATATTTATTATGGGACCTTCTGCAGGTGCACATGATAGAGGGCGTGTCTAGTGCACAAAGTGGGCGTGGATTCACTGGTGTATATATTGGTGCCAAATTTATCATATGGGACATTTGAAAAGTCGCACAAAATTACGCAAGTCTCCTCCACCCCCGACCACCCGAACCTGACTGCACAAAGTTTACTTTAAAGTGACCGATCCTGCTAACTTAGAGAATCTGTGATATTTGGTTAAAATTGGTACGTTATCTATTATTGACTATTGTACATGTCAACGAGGATTACATAGATAGATATGAGACAGATAGATAGATAGATAGATAGATAGATATGAGACAGATAGATAGATAGATAGATAGATATGAGATATAGATAGATATGAGATAGATAGATAGATATGAGATAGATAGATAGATAGATATGAGATAGATAGATATGAGATAGATAGATATGAGATAGATAGATAGATATGAGATAGATAGATAGATATGAGATAGATAGATATGAGATAGATAGATAGATATGAGATAGATAGATAGATAGATATGAGATAGATAGATAGATAGATAGATATGAGATAGATAGATATGAGATAGATAGATAGATAGATATGAGATAGATAGATAGATATGAGATAGATAGATAGATAGATAGATATGAGACAGATAGATATGAAACAGATAGATAGATAGATAGATAGATAGATAGATATGAGATAGATAGATATGAGATAGATAGATATGAGATAGATAGATATGAGATAGATAGATAGATATGAGATAGATAGATAGATATGAGATAGATAGATAGATAGATAGATATGAGACAGATAGATATGAAACAGATAGATAGATAGATAGATAGATAGATATGAGATAGATATGAGATAGATAGATAGATATGAGATAGATAGATAGATATGAGATAGATAGATATGAGATAGATAGATATGAGATAGATAGATAGATATGAGATAGATAGATATGAGATCGATAGATAGATATGAGATAGATAGATAGATAGATATACAGCAACAGGAGAATACAGCAGCACACTGCCAGCACAAGGATATAGGTGAAACATGAATATGCAGATAAAACATGGAGACTATACAGCTATGGTGTAATAGATGCAAATGGGAAACTATGAAATAGTGAGGCACTTAGCTCGCAAATTTGTCTCCGCCGGCGGTCAAATAGCTTGGACCATCCCACCGCGATAAGGTAGCCTCCTGGGACGGACCCTACACTGTGAATATGCCTCTGTGTAAACAGTTCAGTAAGCATGGCAGGATCTGGAACATCCAAGACACCTTATATACACCTGATAGAGGTGGGTGGGGTGCAAGGCCAACATGGAGGTAGCCACTCCCCCGTATGTGCAATACAGACAAAGAATTAGTCAGCCAGCACTTTAGTTGATACCAAACTATTATATGGACCTGGCCTACAGGTGCACGCTACTAGGCTAGATATACAGCAACAGAAGAATACAGCAGCACACTGCCAGCACAAGGATATAGGTGAAACATGAACATGCAGATAAAACATGGAGAGCTATACAGCTATGGTGTAATAGATGCAAATGTGAAACTATGAAATAGTGAGGCACTTAGCTCGCAAATTTGTCTCCGCCGGCGGTCAAATAGCTTGGACCGTCCCACCGCGATAAGGTAGCCTCCTGGGACGGACCCTACACTGTGAATATGCCTCTGTGTAAACAGTTCAGTAAGCATGGCAGGATCTGGAACATCCAAGACACCTTATATACATCTGATAGAGGTGGGTGGGGTGCAAGGCCAACATGGAGGTAGCCACTCCCCCGTATGTGCAATACAGACAAAGAATAAGTCAGCCAGCACTTTAGTTGATACCAAACTATTATATGGACCTGGCCTACAGGTGCACGCTACTAGGCTAGATATACAGCAACAGAAGAATACAGCAGCACACTGCTGGCACAAGGATATAGGTGAAACATGAATATGCAGATAAAACATGGAGAGCTTTGGTATCAACTAAAGTGCTGGCTGACTTATTCTTTGTCTGTATTGCACATACGGGGGAGTGGCTACCTCCATGTTGGCCTTGCACCCCACCCACCTCTATCAGGTGTATATAAGGTGTCTTGGATGTTCCTGATCCTGCTGTGCTTACTGAACTGTTCACACAGAGGCATATTCACAGTGTAGGGTCCGTCCCAATGAGGCCACCTTATCGCGGTGGGACGGTCCAAGCTATTTGACCGCCGGCGGAGACAAATTTGCGAGCTAAGTGCCTCACTATTTCATAGTTTCACATTTGCATCTATTACACCATAGCTGTATAGTCTCCATGTTTTATCTGCATGTTCATGTTTCACCTATATCCTTGTGCTGGCAGTGTGCTGCTGTATTCTTCTGTTGCTAGATATGAGAGATAGATATGAGAGATAGATATGAGATAGATAGATAGATAGATAGATAGATAACAAATAGATAGATACGAGATAGATAGATAGATAGATAGATAGATATGAGAGATAGATATGAGATAGATAGATAGATGATAGATGTGAGATAGATAGATATGAGATAGATAGATATGAGATAGATAGGTAGATATGAGATAGATAGGTCGATATGAGATAGATAGGTAGATATAAGATAGATATGAGATAGATAGATGGATGATAGATATGAGATAGATAGATATGAGAGAGATAGATAAATAGATAGATAGATCTTGCTTTAGAGTACTTGTCATAGCCCACAACAAAATTGTTAGATATAGTTTTTGTGTCTAGCACCTATATTTCTTTCACAAATACTTTGTTTGTTGCTCACTTGGTTTGTCATCCTGTGTTCTGGAGGGGACGTGTCCTAACTCTGCATGACTCATCTTCCTCCCTGGATGTGCTGTGCTGTGCTGGGTGTCTTCATTCAATCACTGCAGGCTGCTCTGTAACCCCTTCCTCTCAGTTTTCATGCTGCAGTCTGATAGGACAGGAGTGAGCACAGAGGAGTGCTAGCCCCGCCCTCACTTCCTGGACTTTGTCCCTGCTTGTGCTTTAGCTGGGACAAAGATGCTGCTGCATCCGTAAAAGATTATGTCCGGGATAGAATGGGGACCCCTAGTGGTCTATTTAGAAAGCCATGATTTCTATAAAAAGGAAATACATTTTTCTTATGAAGTACATTAGAAAGGTTAATGTTTTGCCAAAGCTGAACAATATATGAAGTTTTTTTGTAATCTGACGGTGCCCATTACGCCCACATCTTGCTGCAGACAGTCTTGTACATTACATTATTGCTCCGCACAGTCCGGATTCCTTGCACTCTATATAAATGTCACATATGTTCGGACACATTCAGTACTCGGCTCTGCTGTTCTGTAGGGAGGTCCTGGTGCGCCGGTGCAGCTGTGCGCAGCAGACGTCCTCAGATCATCAATGTAAATAATGAGAGCGTCTCCCCTAATAGTCTTATGGAGGAGATCTGAGCCGCCTTTGGAGTCAGAACTTCTAGGAAAAATGCAAACAGGACTGATTTCCACCCCGGATAATTAGGGGAATAATGGCGTCCTGTAAATGGATTAAATAGGGAGAAGGCGGATAATGACTTGATGTATCCAGACTGTAAAGGATACGCGACAAAGTGAAGCGCTTTAATGTAGCGACAAGTAACTGTCTCCGCTCGCACTTTGATCAGCCCTTTATGTCTTTACTAGATAAAACACAAGGTGTTAAAAAGGGAAAGTTATAGACAAAAAACGGAATGATAATAAAGTCCTGCGCTCATCTTTTATTCGCTGCTCGGTGCCGTACATCAAGCAACAACCGTGCACGGCAGATGGGTCATCAATATTCATTATAAACAGGACACATGGAGACACCGCGGCGGCTTATATCATACCTGCGACTTGGCGCCAATTTACTGATCAATGTCCCGACAGATGTTAGGAAAGTTATATATACTGAGAAACATCACCCCAAACCTGACCGAGACGCCCGACAGGATCCCGACTCATGGGAGAAGGGTGACCCAGTCACAACAACATGATCCATATCACTATATACAGGAGATATATAACTTATACCAGCTATACACATATATTATATACAGTATATACCCAGGTTATACCTGTATGGTCCATATCACTATATACAGGAGATATATAACTTATACCAGATGTGCATTTATATTATATACAGTATATACCAGGTTATACCAGCATGGTCCATATCACTATATACAGGAGATATATAACTTATACCAGCTGTACATATATATTATATACAGTATATACCAGGTTATACCAGCATGGTCCATATCACTATATACAGGAGATATATAACTTATACCAGCTGTAAATATATATTATATACAGTATATACCAGGTTATACCAGCATGGTCCATATCACTATATACAGGAGATATATAACTTATACCAGCTGTACATATATATTATATACAGTATATACCCAGGTTATACCAACATGGTCCATATCACTATATACAGGAGATATATAACTTATACCAGCTGTACATATATATTATATACAGTATATACCCAGGTTATACCAGCATGGTCCATATCACTATATACAGGAGATATATAACTTATACCAGCTGTACATATATATTATATACAGTATATACCCAGGTTATACCAGCATGGTCCATATCACTATATACAGTATATATACACTTATACCAGCTGTACATATATATTATATACAGTATATACCCAGGTTATACCAGCATGGTCCATATCACTATATACAGGAGATATATAACTTATACCAGCTGTACATATATATTATATACAGTATATACCAGGTTATACCAGCATGGTCCATATCACTATATACAGGAGATATATAACTTATACCAGCTGTACATATATATTATATACAGTATATACCCAGGTTATACCAGCATGGTCCATATCACTATATACAGGAGATATATAACTTATACCAGATGTACATATATATTATATACAGTATATACCAGGTTATACCAGCATGGTCCATATCACTATATACAGGAGATATATAACTTATACCAGCTGTACATATATAATTATATACTGTATATACCCAGGTTATACCAGCATGGTCCATATCACTATATACAGGAGATATATAACTTATACCAGCTGTACATATATATTATATACAGTATATACCCAGGTTATACCAGCATGGTCCATATCACTATATACAGGAGATATATAACTTATACCAGCTGTACATATATTATATACAGTATATACCCAGGTTATACCAGCATGGTCCATATCACTATATACAGGAGATATATAACTTATACTAGCTGTACATATATATTATATACAGTATATACCCAGGTTATACCAACATGGTCCATATCACTATATACAGGAAATATATAACTTATACCAGCTGTACATATATATTAAATACAGTATATACCAGGTTATACCAGCATGGTCCATATCACTATATACAGGAGATATATAACTTATACCAGCTGTACATATATTATATACAGTATATACCAGGTTATACCAGCATGGTCCATATCACTATATACAGGAGATATATAACTTATACCAGCTGTGCATATATATTATATACAGTATATGCCAGGTTATACCAGCATGATCCATTTCGCTATATACAGGATATATATAACTTATACCAGCTGTACATATATATTATATACAGTATATACCCAGGTTATACCAACATGGTCCATATCACTATATACAGGAGATATATAACTTATACCAGCTGTACATATATATTTATATACAGTATATACCAGGTTATACCAGCATGGTCCATATCACTATATACAGGAGATATATAACTTATACCAGCTGTACATATATATTATATACAGTATATACCCAGGTTATACCAACATGGTCCATATCACTATATACAGGAGATATATAACTTATACCAGCTGTACATATATCATTATATACAGTATATACCCAGGTTATACCAGCATGGTCCACATCATTATATACAGGAGATACATAACTTATATATAACCAGCTGTACATATATATTATATACAGCATATACCAGGTTATACCAGCATGGTCCATATCACTATATACAGGAGATATATAACTTATACCAGCTGTATATATATATTATATACAGTATATACCAGGTTATACCAGCATGGTCCATATCACTATATACAGGAGATATATAACTTATACCAGCTGTACATATATATTATATACAGTATATACCCAGGTTATACCAGCATGGTCCATATCACTATATACAGGAGATATATAACTTATACTAGCTGTACATATATATTATATACAGTATATACCCAGGTTATACCAACATGGTCCATATCACTATATACAGGAAATATATAACTTATACCAGCTGTACATATATATTAAATACAGTATATACCAGGTTATACCAGCATGGTCCATATCACTATATACAGGAGATATATAACTTATACCAGCTGTACATATATTATATACAGTATATACCAGGTTATACCAGCATGGTCCATATCACTATATACAGGAGATATATAACTTATACCAGCTGTGCATACATATTATATACAGTATATGCCAGGTTATACCAGCATGATCCATTTCGCTATATACAGTATATATAACTTATACCAGCTGTACATATATATTATATACAGTATATACCCAGGTTATACCAACATGGTCCATATCACTATATACAGGAGATATATAACTTATACCAGCTGTACATATATATTTATATACAGTATATACCAGGTTATACCAGCATGGTCCATATCACTATATACAGGAGATATATAACTTATACCAGCTGTACATATATATTATATACAGTATATACCCAGGTTATACCAACATGGTCCATATCACTATATACAGGAGATATATAACTTATACCAGCTGTACATATATCATTATATACAGTATATACCCAGGTTATACCAGCATGGTCCAGCATGTACCATCTATCATTATATATACAGTACTCTACCCAGGTTACTACCAGCATGGTCCATACTCACTATATACCAGGAGATATATAACTCTATACCAGCTTTACATATATATTATATCCAGTATATACCCAGGTATCACCAGCATGGGTCCATATCACTATATACAGGAGATATATAACTTATACCAGCTGTACATATATAATTATATACAGTATATACCAGGTCTAATAACCAGCATGGTCCATATCACTATATACAGGATATATATAACGTATACCAGCTGTCACATATATATTATATCCAGTATATACCCAGGTTATACCAACATGGTCCATATCACTATATACAGGAGATATATAACTTATACCAGCTGTACATATATATTATATACAGTTATATACCCAGGTTATACCAGCAGGGATCCATATCACTATATACAGGAGATATATAACTTATACCAGCTGTACATATATATTATATACAGTATATACCCAGGTTATACCAGCATGGTCCATATCACTATATACAGGAGATATATAACTTATACCAGCTGTACATATATATTATATACAGTATATACCCAGGTTATACCAGCATGGTCCATATCACTATATACAGTAATATACACTTATACCAGCTGTACATATATATTATATACAGTATATACCCAGGTTATACCAGCATGGTCCATATCACTATATACAGGAGATATATAACTTATACCAGCTGTACATATATATTATATACAGTATATACCCAGGTTATACCAGCATGGTCCATATCACTATATACAGGAGATATATAACTTATACCAGATGTACATATATATTATATACAGTAATATACCAGGTTATACCAGCATGGTCCATATCACTATATACAGGAGATATATAACTTATACCAGCTGTACATATATAATTATATACAGTATATACCCAGGTTATACCAGCATGGTCCATATCACTATATACAGGAGATATATAACTTATACCAGCTGTACATATATTATATACAGTATATACCCAGGTTATACCAGCATGGTCCATATCACTATATACAGGAGATATATAACTTATACTAGCTGTACATATATATTATATACAGTATATACCCAGGTTATACCAACATGGGTCCATATCACTATATACAGGAAATATATAACTTATACCCAGCTGTACATATATATTAAATACAGTATATACCAGGTTATACCAGCATGGTCCATATCACTATATACAGGAGATATATAACTTATACCAGCCTGTACATATATTATATACAGTATATACCAGGTTATACCAGCATGGTCCATATCACTATATACAGGAGATATATAACTTATACCAGCTGTGCATATATATTATATACAGTATATGCCAGGTTATACCAGCATGATCCATTTCGCTATATACAGGATATATATAACTTATACCAGCTGTACATATATATTATATACAGTATATACCCAGGTTATACCAACATGGTCCATATCACTATATACAGGAGATATATAACTTATACCAGCTGTACATATATATTTATATACAGTATATACCAGGTTATACCAGCATGGTCCATATCACTATATACAGGAGATATATAACTTATACCAGCTGTACATATATATTATATACAGTATATACCCAGGTTATACCAACATGGTCCATATCACTATATACAGGAGATATATAAACTTATACCAGCTGTACATATATCATTATATACAGTATATACCCAGGTTATACCAGCATGGTCCACATCATTATATACAGGAGATACATAACTTATACCAGCTGTACATATATATTATATACAGCATATACCAGGTTATACCAGCATGGTCCATATCACTATATACAGGAGATATATAACTTATACCAGCTGTATATATATATTATATACAGTATATACCAGGGTTATACCAGCATGGTCCATATCACTATATACAGGAGATATATAACTTATACCAGCTGTACATATATATTATATACAGTATATACCCAGGTTATACCAGCATGGTCCATATCACTATATACAGGAGATATATAACTTATACTAGCTGTACATATATATTATATACAGTATATACCAGGTTATACCAACATGGTCCATATCACTATATACAGGAAATATATAACTTATACCAGCTGTACATATATATTAAATACAGTATATACCAGGTTATACCAGCATGGTCCATATCACTATATACAGGAGATATATAACTTATACCAGCTGTACATATATTATATACAGTATATACCAGGTTATACCAGCATGGTCCATATCACTATATACAGGAGATATATAACTTATACCAGCTGTGCATACATATTATATACAGTATATGCCAGGTCTATACCAGCATGATCCATTTCGCTATATACAGTATATATAACTTATACCAGCTGTACATATATATTATATACAGTATATACCCAGGTTATACCAACATGGTCCATATCACTATATACAGGAGATATATAACTTATACCAGCTGTACATATATATTTATATACAGTATATACCAGGTTATACCAGCATGGTCCATATCACTATATACAGGAGATATATAACTCTATACCAGCTTGTACATATATATTATATACAGTATATACCCAGGTTATACCAACATGGTCCATATCACTATATACAGGAGATATATAACTTATACCAGCTGTACATATATCATTATATACAGTATATACCCAGGTTATACAGCATGGTCCATATCACTATATACAGGAGATATATAACTTATACCAGCTTTACATATATATTATATACAGTATATACCCAGGTTATACAGCATGGTCCATATCACTATATACAGGAGATATATAACTTATACCAGCTGTACATATATATTATATACAGTATATACCCAGGTTATACCAGCATGGTCCATATCACTATATACATGAGTTATATAACTTATACCAGCTGTACATATATATTATATACAGTATATACCAGGTTATACCAGCATGGTCCATATCACTATATACAGGATATATAAAACGTATACCAGCTTTACATATATATTATATACAGTATATACCAGGTTATACCAGCATGGTCCATATCACTATATACAGGAGATATATAACTTATACCAGCTGTACATATATATTATATACAGTATATACCCAGGTTATACCAGCATGGTCCCATATCACTATATACATGAGTTATATAACTTATACCAGCTGTACCATATATATTATATACAGTATATACCAGGTTATACCAGCATGGTCCATATCACTATATACAGGATATATAAAACGTATACCAGCTGCACATATATATTATATACAGTATATACCCAGGTTATACCAACATGGTCCATATCACTATATACAGGAGATATATAACTTTATACCAGCTGTACATATATATTATATACAGTATATACCCAGGTTATACCAGCAGGATCCATATCACTATATACAGGAGATATATAACTTATACCAGCTGTACATATATATTATATACAGTATATACCCAGGTTATACCAGCATGGTCCATATCACTATATACAGGAGATATATAACTTATACCAGCTGTACATAATATTATTATATACAGTATATACCCAGGTTATACCAGCATGGTCCATATCACTATATACAGTATATATACACTTATACCAGCTGTACATATATATTATATACAGTATATACCCAGGTTATACCAGCATGGTCCATATCACTATATACAGGAGATATATAACTTATACCAGCTGTACATATATATTATATACAGTATATACCCAGGTTATACCAGCATGGTCCATATCACTATATACAGGAGATATATAACTTATACCAGATGTACATATATATTATATACAGTATATACCAGGTTATACCAGCATGGTCCATATCACTATATACAGGAGATATATAACTTATACCAGCTGTACATATATAATTATATACAGTATATACCCAGGTCTATACCAGCATGGTCCATATCACTATATACAGGAGATATATAACCTTATACCAGCCTGTACATATATTATATACAGTATATACCCAGGTTATACCAGCATGGTCCATATCACTATATACAGGAGATATATAACTTATACTAGCTGTACATATATATTATATACAGTATATACCCAGGTTATACCAACATGGTCCATATCACTATATACAGGAAATATATAACTTATACCAGCTGTACATATATATTAAATACAGTATATACCAGGTTATACCAGCATGGTCCAATATCACTATATACAGGAGATATATAACTTATACCAGCTGTACATATATTATATACAGTATATACCAGGTTATACCAGCATGGTCCATATCACTATATACAGGAGATATATAACTTATACCAGCTGTGCATATATATTATATACAGTATATGCCAGGTTATACCAGCATGATCCATTTCGCTATATACAGGATATATATAACTTATACCAGCTGTACATATATATTAATATACAGTATATACCCAGGTTATACCAACATGGTCCATATCACTATATACAGGAGATATATAACTTATACCAGCTGTACATATATATTTATATACAGTATATACCAGGTTATACCAGCATGGTCCATATCACTATATACAGGAGATATATAACTTATACCAGCTGTACATATATATTATATACAGTATATACCCAGGTTATACCAACATGGTCCATATCACTATATACAGGAGATATATAACTTATACCAGCTGTACATATATCATTATATACAGTATATACCCAGGTTATACCAGCATGGTCCACATCATTATATACAGGAGATACATAACTTATACCAGCTGTACATATATATTATATACAGCATATACCAGGTTTATACCAGCATGGTCCATATCACTATATACAGGAGATATATAACTTATACCAGCTGTATATATATATTATATACAGTATATACCAGGTTATACAGCATGGTCCATATCACTATATACAGGAGATATATAACTTATACCAGCTGTACATATATATTATATACAGTATATACCCAGGTTATACCAGCATGGTCCATATCACTATATACAGGAGATATATAACTTATACTAGCTGTACATATATATTATATACAGTATATACCCAGGTTATACCAACATGGTCCATATCACTATATACAGGAAATATATAACTTATACCAGCTGTACATATATATTAAATACAGTATATACCAGGTTATACCAGCATGGTCCCATATCACTATATACAGGAGATATATAACTTATACCAGCTGTACATATATTATATACAGTATATACCAGGTTATACCAGCATGGTCCATATCACTATATACAGGAGATATATAACTTATACCAGCTGTGCATACATATTATATACAGTATATGCCAGGTTATACCAGCATGATCCATTTCGCTATATACAGTATATATAACTTATACCAGCTGTACATATATATTATATACAGTATATACCCAGGTTATACCAACATGGTCCATATCACTATATACAGGAGATATATAACTTATACCAGCTGTACATATATATTTATATACAGTATATACCAGGTTATACCAGCATGGTCCATATCACTATATACAGGAGATATATAACTTATACCAGCTGTACATATATATTATATACAGTATATACCCAGGTTATACCAACATGGTCCATATCACTATATACAGGAGATATATAACTTATACCAGCTGTACATATATCATTATATACAGTATATACCCAGGTTATACCAGCATGGTCCATATCACTATATACAGGAGATATATAACTTATACCAGCTTTACATATATATTATATACAGTATATACCAGGTTATACCAGCATGGTCCATATCACTATATACAGGAGATATATAACTTATACCAGCTGTACATATATATTATATACAGTATATACCCAGGTTATACCAGCATGGTCCATATCACTATATACATGAGTTATATAACTTATACCAGCTGTACATATATATTATATACAGTATATACCAGGTTATACCAGCATGGTCCATATCACTATATACAGGATATATAAAACGTATACCAGCTGCACATATATATTATATACAGTATATACCCAGGTTATACCAACATGGTCCATATCACTATATACAGGAGATATATAACTTATACCAGCTGTACATATATATTATATACAGTATATACCCAGGTTATACCAGCAGGATCCATATCACTATATACAGGAGATATATAACTTATACCAGCTGTGCATATATATTATATACAGTATATACCAGGTTACACCAGCATGGTCCAAATCACTATATGCAGGAGATATATAACTTATACCAGCTGTACATATATATTATATACAGTTTATACCCAGGTTATACCAGCATGGTCTATATCACTATATACAGGAGATATATAACTTATACCAGCTGTACATATATATTATATACAGTATATACCAGGTTACACCAGCATGGTCCATATCACTATATACAGGAGATATATAACTTATACCAGCTGTACATATATATTATATACAGTATATACCCAGGTTATACCAGCATGGTCCATATCACTATATACATGAGTTATATAACTTATACCAGCTGTACATATATATTATATACAGTATATACCAGGTTATACCAGCATGGTCCATATCACTATATACAGGATATATAAAACTTATACCAGCTGTACATATATATTATATACAGTATATACCCAGGTTATACCAGCATGGTCCATATCAGTATATACAAGAGATATATAACTTATACCAGCTGTACATATATATTATATACAGTATATACCAGGTTATACCAGCATGGTCCATATCACTATATACAGTATATATACACTTATACCAGCTGTACATATATATTATATACAGTATATACCGGGTTATACCAGCATGGTCCATATCGCTATATACAGGAGATATATATATAACTTATACCAGCTGTACATATATATTATATACAGTATATACCAGGTTATACCAGCATGGTCCATATCATTATATACAGGAGATATATAACTTATACCAGCTGTACATATATATTATATACAGTATATACCCAGGTTATACCAGCATGGTCCATATCACTATATACAGGAGATATATAACTTATACCAGCTGTACATATATATTATATACAGTATATACCAGGTTATACCAGCATGGTCCATATCACTATATACAGGAGATATATAACTTATACCAGCTGTACATATATATTATACACAGTATATACCAGGTTATACCAGCATGGCCCATATCACTATATACAGGAGATATATAACTTATACCAGCTGTACATATATATTATATAGAGTATATACCCAGGTTATACCAGCATGGTCCATATCACTGTATACAGGAGATATATAACTTATACCAACTGTACATATATATTATATACAGTATATACCCAGGTTATACCAGCATGGTCCATATCACTATATACAGGAGATATATAACTTATACCAGCTGTACATATATATTATATACAGTATATACCAGGTTATACCAGCATGGTCCATATCACTATATACAGGAGATATATAACTTATACCAGCTGTACATATATCATTATATACAGTCTATACCCAGGTTATACCAGCATAGTCCATATCACTATATACAGGAGATATATAACTTATACCAGCTGTACATATATATTATATACAGTATATACCAGGTTATACCAGCATGGTCCATATCACTATATACAGGATATATAAAACTTATACCAGCTGTACATATATATTATATACAGTATATACCCAGGTTATACCAGCATGGTCCATATCAGTATATACAAGAGATATATAACTTATACCAGCTGTACATATATATTATATACAGTATATACCAGGTTATACCAGCATGGTCCATATCACTATATACAGTATATATACACTTATACCAGCTGTACATATATATTATATACAGTATATACCGGGTTATACCAGCATGGTCCATATCGCTATATACAGGAGATATATATATAACTTATACCAGCTGTACATATATATTATATACAGTATATACCAGGTTATACCAGCATGGTCCATATCATTATATACAGGAGATATATAACTTATACCAGCTGTACATATATATTATATACAGTATATACCCAGGTTATACCAGCATGGTCCATATCACTATATACAGGAGATATATAACTTATACCAGCTGTACATATATATTATATACAGTATATACCAGGTTATACCAGCATGGTCCATATCACTATATACAGGAGATATATAACTTATACCAGCTGTACATATATATTATACACAGTATATACCAGGTTATACCAGCATGGCCCATATCACTATATACAGGAGATATATAACTTATACCAGCTGTACATATATATTATATAGAGTATATACCCAGGTTATACCAGCATGGTCCATATCACTGTATACAGGAGATATATAACTTATACCAACTGTACATATATATTATATACAGTATATACCCAGGTTATACCAGCATGGTCCATATCACTATATACAGGAGATATATAACTTATACCAGCTGTACATATATATTATATACAGTATATACCAGGTTATACCAGCATGGTCCATATCACTATATACAGGAGATATATAACTTATACCAGCTGTACATATATCATTATATACAGTCTATACCCAGGTTATACCAGCATGGTCCATATCACTATATACAGGAGATATATAACTTATACCAGCTGTACATATATATTATATACAGTATATACCAGGTTATACCAGCATGGTCCATATCACTATATACAGGAGATATATAACTTATACCAGCTGTACATATATAATTATATACAGTATATACCCAGGTTATACCAGCATGGTCCATATCACTATATACAGGAGATATATAACTTATACCAGCTGTACATATATATTATATACAGTATATACCCAGGTTATACCAGCATGGTCCATATCACTATATACAGGAGATATATAACTTATACCAGCTGTACATATATATTATATACAGTATATACCCAGGTTATACCAGCATGGTCCATATCACTATATACAATATATATACACTTATACCAGCTGTACATATATATTATGTACAGTATATACCCAGGTTATACCAACATGGTCCATATCACTATATACAGATTCCGGGGTTATACCATCATGGTTGTTCATGTTCTACCTTAACTAACAATCTTTTGGTAAAGTTTTAAGTTGTTGAATTATCAGAGGTTTTCTCCTCATTAATCTTATAGAGTTTTGTGATGATAACAAAGCCTTCATTTGCTTTCGTCTTACTCGTATACCGTCGGTGACTTTCCTCACATCTACAGTGAAGACGGCACAAAGCTCCGCAGCCTTCATGTATACGGCGCCGCAGGACTTTGATTTTACGTCTCAGCCTCCAGAAGCAGCAAAACACAACAAAGCGGATGAAACGCGTCTCGGCTCTTCGTTTTGGGTTTTGTCATGTAAAGTGTTAATCTAATTGAAACGCTGTTAGCGCAGAACAAAGCCGCCACTATCGTGCTATGATATTATATTTTAGGAAAATAATACAATATATCAGTGTAATGAATACACAGGAGAGAGGAACCGGTTCAGAATCTGTACGCAGCCGACGCACTTCACAGAGCAGACAGGGGGGCAATTACTTCTTACATCCAATGTTTAGAGCTGGTATCACACAATACTTATGGAACGATTTTCCTGAAATTTTTGTGTGCGTTTTGTGGTTGAAAAAAAAAATACTGCCTCTGTATGTTATCTGAGGAATACCAACCATAACTTGGCATCAGGGCTCGTTTATTGTGGGACCAATTGCAATTTTTCCGGACACCTTTATTTTACTAAACTGTGAAACTGAAATGTTCTGTGAAACTTTTTAGGCTGTAAATTTCTCATCAAATTGACAGGTTATCTTTATTCTGCAGATTAATACAATTATGATACCTAATTTATAGGATTTTTGTAATGTTTTACTTCATTTAAAACATTTTTTACTTTTTAATATTTCTTTATTAGTTCTGCATTTACAGTTTCAATCATCTTATACATATTACAAAACATAACAATCCCATTCCTCTCCCCTCCTCACCCTCAGACATCGACCAAACACAAAAAAAAAATTATATTTAAAGGTGTTGTCCAGGAAAAAAAAATAAAAAAAAAATTATATATATATATATATATATATATATATATATATATATATATATATCAACTGGCTCCAGAAAGTTAAACAGATTTGTAAATTACTTCTATTAGTACTTATGAGCTGCTGAAGTTGAGTTGTTCTTTACTATCTAAGTGCTCTCTGATGACACCCAGTTTAGAAACAAATCTCCATAGCAAACCTCTTCTACTCTGTGCAGTTCCCGAGACAAGCAGAAATGTCAGCAGAGACCACTGTTTCCAGACAGAAAACAACAACTCAACTTCAGCAGCTGATAGTTATTGAAAGGAATAAGATTTTTTAACAGAAGAAATTTACAAATCTGTTTAACTTTCTGGAGCCGGTTGATATAAGAAAAAAAGTTTTTTCCTGCAATAACCCTTTAACTAGAAGGTCCACGAGACCCTACAAAAAAATTTTACTTAAAAAAAAAAAAAAAAAATTAAAATAATAATAATATTTTTGTGTTAGCATTTTTATAGCTGTTCAATAAGTTTTTTCTGAGACGTGATAAGTCGTTCTTGGTTTTGGCCTTTTTTATTATTATTACTACTATTATTATTATTATTCATTCTGTCCACTGTTGGAGCAATCAAATTATATTGTTATAGTTTGGATATTTTCACGCACAGCAATATTATATATATATATATATATATATATATATATATATATATATATATATATATATTATTTATTTATTAATTTTTTTTCTGTCTTATTTGTCATGTGAAAAGGAGGCTGACTTAAATTTTTATTTGGGGTTATTTTTTTTTTAATTTTAAATTATTTATTTATTTAACTTTTTTTACTCTACCCTCTGCTTATTTTGATCAATGCAATGTTATTGCATTGTGGGGTAAAGGATACACAACAATAATCCCAGGGGGTTACATACATACTGTATATTTCAGTAGACCAGCATTGCATCATTCAAGGCAGTGATTCCCAAACAGGGAGCCTCCAGCTGTTGCAAAACTACAACTCACAGTTCAAATGACATCAGACCACTGGACAGGTAATGCCCCGGGCAGTACCCGTGTGTTCACACTAGGAGGCTTCACACACACTAGTACTTAGACGGTATTCACATGCAAAGAAAAAAACACATAATCCAGGATTGTGTTTACCCAAATGCTTTATCCGTTCATTCTTTACATGCTCATTACAAAGCTTTCATTCAGGATACAATAAAGGGGTACTCTGCTGCTAGACATCTTATCCCCTATCCAAGGGATAGCGGATAAATTGTCTGATGGTGGGGGTCCAGCTGCTGGGCCCCCCACGATCTCCCACAGTACCCGGCGTTCTAAACCAACACCAGGTTCCTGCAGCAGTGGTTGTGATGTGAAGGCCACGCCCCCTCATGACGGCACCCCATGTCCCCTCCATTCATGTCTATGGGAGGGGGCGTGTCTGCAGATGTCTGGGCATGCTGGGAGTTGTAGTTTTGCAAAAGCTGTAGGTACACAGCTGAAGGCAACACTACTGTAAAAAAAAGAGTTATCAAAACACTGTACCTCAAACGATTCCAAGACTACAAGTCCCAGCATTACAGGACTGCACAGTAAGGATGACACACATGAATGACAGGAAGGTGTAAGTTATACACTCACAATTTTCCTCCAGCAGCAACCAATCACAGCTCAGCTAACAAGCTCTGGTAAAGTGAAAGCTGAACTGTGATTGGTTGCTATGGGAAAATCACTTCACCTCTATTCTCACATAGTTTGATAAATCTGGGATATTGTCTTTGGTGGTAGAGTACAGGCAATCTCCAATAATCATTGTGTGTGTACAGCATAATACTAGAGAGGAAAGGGTTACAGAGCAGAGCTGCCAGAGCAGTGAGTTAGCAAATTTAGGGAGGAGGAGGTAAGAGAGGGACACGCTGCTCCCTTTGGGAAGATGGAAAAGACATTGAGCAGCTGTAATATGCTATTTATTTGGGAAATATGTGATAAAGACATAAGAAATTACATGTACACGATCAGGATAAGGTACTGAGTAACATATAACAGGTTTTATTTATTTATTTATTTATTTTTTAATTTTTTTTTTTGGGGGGGGGACTGAGAAGTATGTTTTCAAAGGCAAATGGAAGCATAAGATGGATTTTTTTTTCCATTTGGCTGTAGATGGTTTTATTACTTGGACTGTAATGGCCAAGGAACTGACGTTACGTGTCTGGCACAGTCAGGGGGGCTGAAGTGTAGGTGACGGCACTTGTCTGGACTGATGGAGGGTTGGGCGGCACTTGGGGTTACTGCAAACAACAGTGCCTAGTGTCTTGCTATGGGGCCTTTGTGCAGCTTATCCCCAAAGGCATTTACTAAGGGGTTTAGTCATTTTTTTCTGACTATTTTTGGCGCTAAATTGTCGCAATTGCGCCTACCCTATTTTTCGTGTGACTTTCTCTAGCAAGAGCTAGAAAGTAACAAAAAATGTTCCCGCTTGATTTACGCTAGTTTGCATTTTTGACTTGCAGTGGTCAGGTATTTATTAACTGCGACAGTCGCAGCTGCGCAATAAACAGTCGCAACGTCCGTAAAAATTGACTAAATTTACTCCAGCTCCAACATGGAGCAGGAAAAGCTACTGCTGCCCGGGCTCCGACATACTTTCTCCCCGCTACCCTCACTGCGCTACCGGGACACTGCAGTGATTTACATCCCCCCCCCCCTCTCACCTGCCAGCGCCACACAACTTCCATCTGTCTGCTAACTGTTGCAAGACTACAAGTCGCAGCATGCCCTTACAGTGAGGACACGCTGGGAGTTGTAGTCTTGTAGCAGCAGGAGCTGAGCGGCGCTGGCGGGAGACAAGGGGGGGATGTATATCAGTGTCCCCATAAGTGAGGGTAGCGGGGAGGCCGTATGAGGAGCCCGAACGGCTGCACTGTAATGTCAGCCCGGGCTCCTGCCCTGAAAGCCAAAGGCTTTGGCTGTCTGGGCATGCTGGGTGTTGTAGTTTTGCAACATCTGGAGGCACCCTGGTTGGGAAACACTGTTTTAGGCCAGGGTTTCCCAACCAGGGTGCCTCCAGATGTTGCAAAACTACAACTCCCAGGTTGGGAAACACTGTGCCCGGCCTCCGCCCCACCTTACTGTAAGGGCATGCTGGGAGTTGTAGTCCTGCAGCTGGGGGCAGGGGACAAGCTTGTCACTTGCCCACACATCTCCTGCACCACACAACTACAACTCCCAGCATGTCCTTACTGTAAGGGCATGCTGGCAGTTGTAGTCGTGCGGGGCGGGAGATGTGTGAGCAGGTGATAATAAATGTACTAACCCATTTTTTTTTTCTTCTCATTTCAGATCCGTGTATCCTGTGGACTCCTTCGGATTCGGTGGACTACTTCGATGGCCAGCGTTTTTCTTTGTTTGATTTTAATAAAATGGTTAAGGAGGGCTTGTGGGGGAGTGTTTTTGGTAATAAAAATTTTTTAAAACCTGTTGTGTTTTTTCCTTACTTTACTAGACAGGCTTAGCAGTGGAAGCTGTCTTATAGACAGAGTCCATTACTAACCTGGGCTTAGCGCTAGCCACAAAAACAGCTAGCGCTAACCCCCAATTATTACCCCGGTACCCAACGCCACAGGGGTGCCGGGAAGAGCCGGTACCAACAGGCCGGAGCATCAAAAATGGCGCTCCTGGGCCTAGGCTGGGGAGGGCCAGTAACAATGGTCCTCGCCCACCCTGGTAACGTCAGGCTGTTACTGTTTGGTTGGTATTTGGCTGAGAATAAAAATAGGGGGGACCCTATGCATTTTTTTAAAATAAATAATTAAATATAAAAAAAAAACACATAGGGTCCCCCCTATTTTTATTTTCTGCCAAATACCAACCAAACATTAACAGCCTGACATTACCAGGGTAATGTTACTGGCCCTCCCCAGCCTAAATAACGCCAGCCTGTTACCGCCTAGGCCCAGGAGCGCCATTTTTGACGCTCCAAACCTGTTGGTACCGGCTCTTCCCGGCACCCCTGTGGTGTTGGGTACCGGGGTAATAATTGGGGGTTAGCGCTAGCTGTTTTTGTGGCTAACGCTAAGCCCGGCTTAGTAATGGACTCAGTCTGTAAGACAGCTTCCACTACTAAGCCTGTTCAGTAAAGTAAAAAAAAAAAAAAAACACAACAGGTTTTAAAAAAAAATTATTACAAAAAAACACTCCCCCACAAGCCCTCGTTAACCATTCTATTAGCATCAAGCAAAGAAAAACGCTGGTCGTCGAAGTAGTCCACCGAATCCGAAGGAGTCCACAGGATACACTGATCTGTAGAAGAAGTAACAAAAAAAAAAAAAAAAGTAAGTACATTTAGGGAGAAAAAACTGTGTTAAAAAAATGTAATAAACACACACACACTAAACGCCGTTTACCACTATTCTGAACCATGACTACAATTTAGATGTGGTGAAAAAGCTAAAAAAAAAAACTCAAAAACAAAAGACTATTTTTTCTACTACATGAAGTAAATTTCCCACTTTTGCCTATGTGCGCCAAATTTATTAACGCCGTGCAACAATTTAGTAAATTTGTCAAACATAGTCAAAAATGAAGTAGAAAAAAACAGGGTAAAAACCAGACTACATAGTAAAAGATTAGTAAATGCCCCTCAATGTTTTTAGCAGGAACAAGTATCTCCCCTGTGTCTCTTGGATAACTCTCACAGAGAGTAAAGTTAGCGTGCTCCTTTTCCCTCCATATTCTACACTAAACTACTAAAGTTTCCTCTTCTTCTCAGTAGAGAGGCCAGCTTAGAGAAAACTCCCTTATTCTAGAAGGTTCCTAACTCTATATAATTGTGCCTAT
The DNA here is from genome assembly GCF_029499605.1 of Hyla sarda. Lineage (NCBI taxonomy): Eukaryota > Metazoa > Chordata > Amphibia > Anura > Hylidae > Hyla > Hyla sarda. The sequence continues at coordinate 186,254,134 of NC_079197.1, read as the reverse complement.
TAACACTTCTGCTCCCAGCCTTACCTTGCCCAAATGCTGCTACAGTATAAAACATAGTAGAACATCCTAAAACGGTATAAATATCAAAACATGTATAAAAATAGGCACTAGCAGGAGAACCCCAACCACAGGCCTCGCAGGGATCCCAATGTTTATTATTATTAATGATTTAGGAATATTATGATTATCATTATTATTAGAAGAATATTAATTATACAAATATCAATTATTATTATTATTAATTATTATTATTTGCAGTATTCAGTGTATTACGTGAGATGTGATACAATAATTTGTTGCTGTCCTTGCTGATATAATTTTGGTTGGATAAATTCCTCTATTTTTATCCCGATAGCTGATTTTAATCTAATTTACATGTACCGGGTCGGTCGGCCTGGAATTAACTTCCAAGCTAAGAGCATTATTGCAGTTTTTCCGATAATTGATTTACTGCAGCATTTATTAGATTATCCTCGGAGGGTTCATTTACTTTATCCTCATGTTCAGTGGCCGAAGCATCTGGGAAATAAAAACATTTTCTTTAAAGAAGAAAAATCTGTGAAATTATTACCGTATATACTCGAGTATCAGCCGACCCGAATATAAGCCGAGGCCCCTAATTTCACCCCAAAAACCCAGGAAAAGTTATTAACTTGACTATAAGCCTAGGGTGGGAAATACATCATCCCCCCCTGTCATCATCCAGACCCCCGTCATCTTCCAGACCCCCGTCATTAACACCCTCATCATCATCACTTGTCATCATCCCCCCTTCATCATTACCCTGTCATCTTCCCCCTTCATCATCACCCTGTCATCATCCCCCACTTCATCATTACCCTGTCATCATCCCCCTTCATTATCCCGCCTGTCATCATCACCACATGTCATCAGTCCCCCCTTCATCATCACCATATGTCATCAGTCCCCCCTTCATCATCACCACATGTCATCAGTCCCCCCTTCATCATCACCACATGTCATCAGTCCCCCCTTCATCATCACCACATGTCATCAGTCCCCCCTTCATCATCACCACATGTCATCAGCCCACCCCCCCTTGATCATCACCACCTGTCATCAGCCCACCCACCCCCCTTCATCATCACCACTTGTCAATGTCTGATTTAACAGTGGTCTTCAACCTGCGGACCTCCAGATGTTTCAAAACTACAACTCCCATCAAGCCCAGGCAGCCATCGGCTGTCTGGGCTTGCTAGGAGTTGTAGTTTTGAAACATCTGGAGGTCCGCAGGTTGAAGACCACTGCGGCCTTCGACATCATCCAGCGTCCCGAAGTCCCGCCGAGGGAAGGTGAGTACAAAACTAAAGGGGGGCTCCCCCCTTTAGTTTTGTACTCACCTCCCCTCGGCGGGACGTTCCGGTGAGCTGGTCCGGGCCATCTGTGCTGCAGGGACCGTCCGGTGGGGAGGGATAGTCGTTGCGGGCTGTCCGTCTTCACCGGGGGGGCCTCTTCTCCGTGCTTCGGGCCCGGAATAATGATGTTGCCTTGACGACGACGCACAGGGACATTGCTCATGAACGTCCCTGTGCGTCGTCGTCAAGGCAACGTGACTATTTGGGGCCGGGCCCGAAGTGCAGAGAAGAGCCCCCCCCGGTGAAGATGGACAGCCCGGAACGACTATCCCTCCCCACGGGACGGTCCCTGCAGCACAGATGGCCCGGACCAGCTCACCCGAACATACCGCCGAGCGGAGGTGAGTACAGAACTAAAGGGGGGGGGGTCTTGATGATGTTGATGGCCGCAGTGGTCTTAAACCTGCGGACCTCCAGATGTTTCAAAACTACAACTCCCAGCAAGCCCGGACAGCCGATGGCTGCCCGGGCTTGCTGGGAGTTGTAGTTTTGAAACATCTGGAGGTCCGCAGGTTGAAGACCACTGAGGGCAGAGAGTTCACTCGAGTATAAGCCGAGGGGGGTGTTTTCAGCACGAAAAATCGTGCTGAAAAACTCGGCTTATACTCGAGTATATACTGTAGATCAGTTCTGGTGTAAACACATAAGATACTCAATAGATAACATAATGGAGTTTGGTGCAGCAGATAAGCAGATAACATTACAAATACAAGGCCCAGAAAACAATATCTCACATTAGGTAAATAAATAAGGGGGATGGGCAGCTCAACAGATATGAATAGAGATTCTAACGAGTACAGGTTAAATGTTGTACAACCTCAATAAAAACGAAGGGATAATGGAGGAGGCGACCGTTCTCACGCAGTGTGAGGAGTGTAAGAAATAATAAATGCTGAGAGAAATATTGGAATATTGATAATAGATTGTGTTTATTAAAAAATATATATATATATATATATATACCGTATTTTTCGCCGGATAAGACGCACTTTTTCTTCCCCAAAACTGGGAGGAAAAAGTTGGTGCGTCTTATACGGCGAATACACCCCTATTGCGGCGGTCCCTGCGACCATCAACGGCCGGGACCCTCGGCAAATACAGGACATCACCGATCACGGTGATACCCTGTATTAACCCTTCAGACGTGGCGATCAAACCTGACCGCCGCGTCTGAAGGGAAAATGACACTAACCCGGCTGCTCAGTCGGGCTGTTCGGGACCGCCACAGTGAAATCGCGGCGTCCCGAACAGCTTACAGGACACCGGGAGGAACCTTACCTGCCTCCTCGGTGTCTGCTCCGTGCCGGGTTCCCCTGCATGGCTGGCGCTCTCTTTTGACGTCATCACGTCGTCGCGCACGCCGTCCCGTCATCCAATAGGAGCGGCGTGCGTATCGACGTGATGGCGGCGATGGAGAACGTTGATCCCGGGGAAGAAGATGTCTGGAGCGTCGGGGACACTACTGGGACGCGGCGACAGCGATGGAGCGACATCCAGGGCAGCGGTGACGGGTCCGGAGCGGCGGGGACACGTGAGTATTACCTCCTACACCAGTGGTCTTCAACCTGCAGACCTCCAGATTTTGCAAAACTACAACTCCCAGCATGCCCGGACAGCCAACGGCTGTCCGGGCATGCTGGGAGTTGTAGTTTTGCAACATCTGGAGGTCCGCAGGTTGAGGATCACTGTTGGGTTCAGAATCTTTTTTTTCTAGATTTTGCACCTTTAAAATTGGGTGCGTCTTATATGCCGGTGCGTCCTATAGGGCGAAAAATACGGTATATAAAAATTCGTACTATATGTGTGGTGTCTGCAAGGCCCATGCAGACCACCCACAAAACATTAAAAAAAGGTTTTAAATACTGATGCAGGTCAAATGGTGCACGCCCGTCGCTGAGGCTGGAAGTTGGTGATGACTTAATGGATGACGGTCTTTCACTGGCTTGCGGAGCGCATTCAATGTGATAATCATGTATGCAGCTAAGATACTTGATGTGGTAGTATTCTCTCAATGCTGGCTAGACGCGTTTCGAGACCCTCTTGGTCTCTTTTTCAATAGCTGATCTCATGGCTTAGAAATCCACTTGGCTTTTTATATGGTTCAAATTGGTGCTGTACAGAAAATATGGACTGAAACAGAAAACTAGAACTGGACCAGAAAGGTTCAGGATCAGAATTCTCTCTCAATATGTGTAATCAGTGGTGGAAAATTGTATAAAAAAAATAAATATATATATATATATATATATATATGTAACATGAAAATAAAAATAAGAATAAAGATAAAAGTAATGATGGACAACCTGGAATAGGAAGGTGGTAAGAAAGATGTATATATGTGTGTGAATTGGAGGTGGAATGTATTGTGATTTATGAATGTTTGTAATGACTGTGGGGTCTACCCTCCCCTGTACCCCATCCACACATAGGTCTATCCTCCCCTAAATATCTTTAATATCATTATTCTCAAATAAACAAATAAACCAAAAACATGACATCTCCTCACCTCCAATAGGCTTGGCAACCTTCAGTCACAATGTCCAATCAATTCATTATTATATTCAATACATATTTTGATATGAACCTTTCATTTCAATCTATTCTTATTTTTATAATTTTATATTTTTATATTATATTTTACAAATACTTCCCATATGTACTTTTTTCACACATATACTTCATAATTCAGTCCCAAACGTCTTTTACTGTACTGATCGCACCACATACCACAACAGTCATTATTACATCCTTTTATGTCTCAGTCATTATATATATATTTGTTACCACCTTCCTATTCCAGATTGTCCATTATCACTTTTATCTTTATTCTTATTCCTAATTTTAATTTCATGTTACATATATACATATTGAGAGAGAATTCTGATCCTGAACCTTTCTGGTCCAGTTCTAGTTTTCTGTTCCAGTCCATATTTCTGTACAGCACCAATTTGAACCATATAAAAAGAGGCAAATGGACTTCTGAGTCATGAGATCAGCTATTGAAAAAGAGATCAAGAGGGTCTTGAAACGCATGTAGCCAGCATTGAGAGTACACTACCACATCAAGTATCTTAGCCGCATACACGATTGTCCCATTTAATGTGCTTCGCAAGCCAGTGAAAGACCGCCGTCCATTATGTCATCACCAACTTCCAGCCAACCTGAGATTTCGTTAAAGAGTCATAGACCCGAAACGCGTCAACCATGCATGTTGACTGCCTGTTCACCTTGTTCCTGTTGGTTTTAAAGCTGCAAATAAACATGGAGTTTTAAAGTGTGCTGGCTGTTCTATTTCCTTCTTCAGATTTGTAAATTACTTCTATTTAAAAATCTTGATCCTTTCAGTACTTATCAGCTGCTGTATAATACAGAGGGAGCTCTTTTCTTTTTGAATTTCTTTTCTTTCTGACCACAGTGCTCTCTGCTGACACCTCTGTCTATTTTAGGAACTGACCAGAGTAGGATAGGTTTTCTATGGGGATTTGCTCCTGCTCTGGACAGTTCCTGACATGGACAGAGGTGTCAGCAGAGAGCACTGTGGTCAGACAGAAAAGAAATTCAAAACATAAAGGACTTCCTCTGTATTATCCAGCAGCTGATAAGTACTAGAAGGATTAAGATTTTTAAATAGAAGTAATCTACAAATCTGTTAAACTTTCTGTCACAAGTTGACTTAAAAAAATGTTTTCCACCGGAGTACCCCTTTATACATCGTCCATGGAGTCTTATTTATGGCAGAACAACCATTTGCTGTTGGTTTTACTGCAAAGTTTGTTTGCAGTCGGCAACACAAAGGCTGAGATTTCGGTGCGCGCCCGTCCCGCTGTCGAGTCTTCTGTTCGCCGTGCTCCCTCTCTGTGCTTCTAATGAGGCATTAATGGGCCGCCAATTACATATGCATATGAGAGATTTTACTGAGACGACTAACTGAACCTGAAGGCATAACGCGCCACATTAACGTGTTCCGATATAAATCATTTTTATTTAAATAATTGTTTTTCTGCCGTTCACAGCGATCAGAGATCCCAGAGATTTTGTGCAAAAGAACAAATTCCGATAAAAATTAAAGCTTGGCTTGAGAATGATTATTCCCAGACAATTCATTACAGGGCTGGGGTACATTACATATATTATGTTGCTTATGATAAATGGGCCGAGCCTCCTACGAGCACAGATGGTATTTACTATATGGCAGGGGAAGGTTAATGATCGCAGGACTTGCTAGAATTAAGAGAATTCCCACAATGGCCCTGACCCACATTATGCTCCTATCCGAACAGTAAATAAGCCAATGGTTATTACTGGAGCTTCCATTGTGGACTCATTCAATGGGAATTAATTACAGGACATTTGATAGGAAAAACTTACGATTATAAATCAACAAGCCTGTGGGCTTCTGGAAATAGAGAAATAAAAGGCAGCGCCACGGAAAACAGACAACAACTTTACATAAACACCAGAAAAAGAAAATGTAAGAAACTTTGTAACATATGAAAGAAAACTGCTTCTTTATCTAAAACTTTACACAACAGACTAACAGCTCACTGAAGGATCAGATGAGATGCTGCCCAAGTCTATAGCAAGATGAAGCGAGAGGATGGAGATGGGAGGAGGGTCTGTGATAAGAGCCAGAAGAAAACAGAGAAATTATAGAAGCTTACAGTGAATATTAGATCTCCCCACCACAGGGGCTAAATTCACAGCTTACACTGCTCAATGTTGCTCTATAATGTCCTCATGCTGCTGCATCAAAAACGTGGGTTTTAGAGGATACAAACACAAATAAGACAGTCTATACTGAAAAATTAACTTTATAACAGGTATACTTTGAAAACAAGTTGAATTTATCAATAGAGATTCACTTAAAATATACTTCAATAGGAATCCATCCATAATACTGCCGCCTATATACAAGAATATAACTACTATAACACTGCTCCTATATACAAGAATATAACTACTATAATACTGCTCCTATATACAAGAATATAACTACTATAATACTGCTCCTATATACAAGAATATATCTACTATAATACTGCTCCTATATACAAGAATATAACTACTATAATACTGCTCCTACATACAAGAATATAACTACTATAATACTGCTCCTATATACAAGAATATAACTACTATAATACTGCTCCTATATACAAGAATATAACTACTATAATACTGCTCCTATATACAAGAATATAACTACTATAATACTGCTCCTATATACAAGAATATAACTACTATAATACTGCTCCTATATACAAAAATATAACTACTATAATACTGCTCCTATATACAAGAATATAACTACTATAATACTGCCCCTATATACAAGAATATAACTACTATAATACTGCTCCTATATACAAGAATATAACTACTATAATACTGCTCCTATATACAAGGATATAACTACTATAATACTACTCCTATATACAAGAATATAACTACTATAATACTGCTCCTATATACAGGAATATAACTACTATAATACTGCCCCTATACACAAGAATATCTCTACTATAATACTGCTCCTATATACAAGAATATAACTACTATAATACTGCTCCTATATACAAGAATATAACTACTATAATACTGCTCATATTTACAAGACTATAACTACTATAATACTGCTCCTATATACAAGAATATAACTACTATAATACTGCTCCTATATACAAGAATATAACTATTATAATACTGCTCCTATATACAAGAATATACCTACTATAATACTGCTCCTATATACAAGAATATAACTACTATAATACTGCTCCTATATACAAGAATATAACTACTATAATACTGCTCCTATATACAAGAATATAACTACTATATTACTGCTCCTATATACAAGAATATAACTACTATAATACTGCTCCTATATACAAGAATATAACTACTATAATACTGCTCCTATATACAAGAATATAACTACTATAATACTGTTCCTATATACAAGAATATATCTACTATAACACTGCTCCTATATACAAGAATATAACTACTATAATACTGCTCCTATATACAAGAATATAACTACTATAATACTGCCTCCTATATACAAGAATATAACTACCATAATACTGCTCCTATATACAAGAATATATCTACTATAATACTGCTCCTATATACAAGAATATAACTACTATAATACTGCTCCTATATACAAGAATATAACTACTATAATACTGCTGCTATATACAAGAATATAACTACTATAATACTGTTCCTATATACAAGAATATATCTACTATAATACTGCTCCTATATACAAGAATATAACTACTATAATACTGCTCCTATATACAAGAATATAACTACTATAACACTGCTCCTATATACAAGAATATAACTACTATAATACTGCTCCTATATACAAGAATATAACTACTATAATACTGCTCCTATATACAAGAATATATCTACTATAATACTGCTCCTATATACAAGAATATAACTACTATAATACTGCTCCTACATACAAGAATATAACTACTATAATACTGCTCCTATATACAAGAATATAACTACTATAATACTGCTCCTATATACAAGAATATAACTACTATAATACTGCTCCTATATACAAGAATATAACTACTATAATACTGCTCCTATATACAAGAATATAACTACTATAATACTGCTCCTATATACAAGAATATAACTACTATAATACTGCTCCTATATACAAAAATATAACTACTATAATACTGCTCCTATATACAAGAATATAACTACTATAATACTGCCCCTATATACAAGAATATAACTACTATAATACTGCTCCTATATACAAGAATATAACTACTATAATACTGCTCCTATATACAAGGATATAACTACTATAATACTACTCCTATATACAAGAATATAACTACTATAATACTGCTCCTATATACAGGAATATAACTACTATAATACTGCCCCTATACACAAGAATATCTCTACTATAATACTGCTCCTATATACAAGAATATAACTACTATAATACTGCTCCTATATACAAGAATATAACTACTATAATACTGCTCATATTTACAAGACTATAACTACTATAATACTGCTCCTATATACAAGAATATAACTACTATAATACTGCTCCTATATACAAGAATATAACTATTATAATACTGCTCCTATATACAAGAATATACCTACTATAATACTGCTCCTATATACAAGAATATAACTACTATAATACTGCTCCTATATACAAGAATATAACTACTATAATACTGCTCCTATATACAAGAATATAACTACTATATTACTGCTCCTATATACAAGAATATAACTACTATAATACTGCTCCTATATACAAGAATATAACTACTATAATACTGCTCCTATATACAAGAATATAACTACTATAATACTGTTCCTATATACAAGAATATATCTACTATAACACTGCTCCTATATACAAGAATATAACTACTATAATACTGCTCCTATATACAAGAATATAACTACTATAATACTGCCTCCTATATACAAGAATATAACTACCATAATACTGCTCCTATATACAAGAATATATCTACTATAATACTGCTCCTATATACAAGAATATAACTACTATAATACTGCTCCTATATACAAGAATATAACTACTATAATACTGCTGCTATATACAAGAATATAACTACTATAATACTGTTCCTATATACAAGAATATATCTACTATAATACTGCTCCTATATACAAGAATATAACTACTATAATACTGCTCCTATATACAAGAATATAACTACTATAACACTGCTCCTATATACAAGAATATAACTACTATAATACTGCTCCTATATACAAGAATATAACTACTATAATACTGCTCCTATATACAAGAATATATCTACTATAATACTGCTCCTATATACAAGAATATAACTACTATAATACTGCTCCTACATACAAGAATATAACTACTATAATACTGCTCCTATATACAAGAATATAACTACTATAATACTGCTCCTATATACAAGAATATAACTACTATAATACTGCTCCTATATACAAGAATATAACTACTATAATACTGCTCCTATATACAAGAATATAACTACTATAATACTGCTCCTGTTACGCCTAGCGCTCCGGGTCCCCGCTCCTCCCCGGAGCGCGTACGGCGTCTCTCTCTCCGCAGCGCCCCGGTCGGTCCCGCTGACCGGGAGCGCTGCCCTGTCCTGGCCGTTGGGGATGCGATTCGCACAGCGGGACGCGCCCGCTCGCGAATCGCATCCCAGGTCACTTACCCGTTCCCGTCTCCTGCTGTCATGTGCTGGCGCGCGCGGCTCCGCTCTCTAGGGCGCGCGCGCGCCAGCTCCCTGAGATTTAAAGGGCCAGTGCACCAATGATTGGTGCCTGGCCCAATTAGCTTAATTGGCTCCCACCTGTTCCCTGGCTATATCTAGTCTCCTCCCTTGTACTCCCTCGCCGGATCTTGTTGCCTTAGTGCCAGTGAAAGCGTTTTGTGTGTTTATACCAGTGTACCAGATCTCCTGCTATCTCCCCTGACTACGAATCTTGCCGCCTGCCCCCGACCTTCTGCTACGTCCGACTTTGCTTCTGCCTACTCCCTTGTACCTCGCCTTTCTTCAGTATCTTCAGCAGCCAGAGAGGTGAGCCGTTGCTAGTGGATACGACCTGGTCACTACCGCCGCAGCAAGACCATCCCGCTTTGCGGCGGGCTCTGGTGAAAACCTGTAGTGGCTTAGAACCGGTCCACTAGCGCGGTCCTCGCCATCCCTCTCTGGCACAGAGGATCCACTACCTGCCAGCCGGCATCGTGACAGTAGATCCGGCCATGGATCCCGCTGAGGTTCCCCTGCCAGCTGTCTCTGATATCGCCCGACAGGTCGCCCTTCTAACCCACCAGCTGTCGGAAGTGTCCACCATTGTGCGCCAACTTCAGTCGCAATCTTCTCCTCCGCCAGCTCCTGCACCTCCTCCGCAGCGAGTGGCCACTCCTAGCCTCCGCCTGTCCTTGCCGGACAAATTTAATGGGGACTCTAAGTTTTGCCGTGGCTTTCTTTCGCAATGTTCATTGCACTTGGAAATGATGTCGGACCTGTTTCCCACTGAAAGGTCTAAGGTGGCTTTCGTAGTCAGCCTTCTGTCTGGAAAAGCTCTGTCATGGGCCACACCGCTCTGGGACCGCAATGACCCCGTCACCGCCTCGGTACACTCCTTCTTCTCGGAAATTCGAAGTGTCTTTGAGGAACCTGCCCGAGCCTCTTCTGCTGAGACTGCCCTGCTGAACCTCGTCCAGGGTAATTCTTCCGTTGGCGAGTACGCCATACAATTCCGTACCCTTGCTTCTGAACTTTCCTGGAATAATGAGGCTCTCTGCGCGACCTTTAAAAAAGGCCTATCCAGCAACATTAAAGATGTTCTGGCCGCACGAGAGACTCCTGCTAACCTGCATGAACTCATTCATCTAGCCACTCGCATTGACATGCGTTTTTCTGAGAGGCATCAAGAGCTCCGCCAGGAAAAAGACTTAGATCTCTGGACACCTCTCCCACAGTCTCCACTGCAATCTGCGCCTAGGCCTTCCGCCGAGGAGGCCATGCAAGTGGATCGGTCTCGCCTGACCCTGGAAGAGAGGAATCGCCGTAAGGAAGAGAATCTTTGTCTGTACTGTGCCAGTACTGAACATTTTTTGGTGGAGTGCCCAATCCGTCCTCCACGTCTGGGAAACGCACGCTCGCACCCAGCTCTCGTGGGTGTGGCGTCTCTTGATGCTAAGTCGACTTCTCCACGTCTCACGGTGCCTGTTCGGATTTCTACGTCAGCCAGCTCTCCCCTCTCAGCCGTGGCCTGCCTGGACTCTGGAGCTTCTGGGAATTTTATTCGGGAGTCCTTAGTGAATAAATTCCGCATTCCGGTGACCCGTCTTGTCAAGCCACTCTACATTTCCGCGGTCAACGGAGCCAGATTGGACTGCACCGTGCGTTATCGCACAGAGCCCCTCCTAATGTGCATCGGACCTCATCACGAGGAAATTGTATTTTTTGTCCTTCCTAATTGCACTTCTGAGGTTCTCCTTGGACTACCCTGGCTTCAACACCATTCCCCAACCCTGGATTGGTCCACTGGGGAGATCAAGAGTTGGGGTCCCTCTTGTTCCAAGGACTGCCTTCAACCGGTCCCCAGTACTCCCTGCCGTGACCCTGTGGTTCCTCCTGTATCCGGTCCCCCTAAGGTCATTAAGGACTCTGCCTGCCACAAGAAATACCTCTCCCCCCCTCCCAGTCCCATCAGGCAAACCTCTGTGTCTCCTCTTGGCCCTCGTCCTGGTGTCACACTGCCCCGTGCCAAGTCTCGCCCTCTGCCCTTCCTCCCCATCCCTACTCCTGCTGTTCCGCCTGCTGTTGAGGAATCCCTCCATCCTTTCCCGGTGTCCTCATCCCAGGGGAGGCAGTTACCAGACAAAGGGAAGGGGAGACCTAAGGGGGGGGGTACTGTTACGCCTAGCGCTCCGGGTCCCCGCTCCTCCCCGGAGCGCGTACGGCGTCTCTCTCTCCGCAGCGCCCCGGTCGGTCCCGCTGACCGGGAGCGCTGCCCTGTCCTGGCCGTTGGGGATGCGATTCGCACAGCGGGACGCGCCCGCTCGCGAATCGCATCCCAGGTCACTTACCCGTTCCCGTCTCCTGCTGTCATGTGCTGGCGCGCGCGGCTCCGCTCTCTAGGGCGCGCGCGCGCCAGCTCCCTGAGATTTAAAGGGCCAGTGCACCAATGATTGGTGCCTGGCCCAATTAGCTTAATTGGCTCCCACCTGTTCCCTGGCTATATCTAGTCTCCTCCCTTGTACTCCCTCGCCGGATCTTGTTGCCTTAGTGCCAGTGAAAGCGTTTTGTGTGTTTATACCAGTGTACCAGATCTCCTGCTATCTCCCCTGACTACGAATCTTGCCGCCTGCCCCCGACCTTCTGCTACGTCCGACTTTGCTTCTGCCTACTCCCTTGTACCTCGCCTTTCTTCAGTATCTTCAGCAGCCAGAGAGGTGAGCCGTTGCTAGTGGATACGACCTGGTCACTACCGCCGCAGCAAGACCATCCCGCTTTGCGGCGGGCTCTGGTGAAAACCTGTAGTGGCTTAGAACCGGTCCACTAGCGCGGTCCTCGCCATCCCTCTCTGGCACAGAGGATCCACTACCTGCCAGCCGGCATCGTGACAGCTCCTATATACAAAAATATAACTACTATAATACTGCTCCTATATACAAGAATATAACTACTATAATACTGCCCCTATATACAAGAATATAACTACTATAATACTGCTCCTATATACAAGAATATAACTACTATAATACTGCTCCTATATACAAGGATATAACTACTATAATACTACTCCTATATACAAGAATATAACTACTATAATACTGCTCCTATATACAGGAATATAACTACTATAATACTGCCCCTATACACAAGAATATCTCTACTATAATACTGCTCCTATATACAAGAATATAACTACTATAATACTGCTCCTATATACAAGAATATAACTACTATAATACTGCTCCTATTTACAAGACTATAACTACTATAATACTGCTCCTATATACAAGAATATAACTACTATAATACTGCTCCTATATACAAGAATATAACTATTATAATACTGCTCCTATATACAAGAATATACCTACTATAATACTGCTCCTATATACAAGAATATAACTACTATAATACTGCTCCTATATACAAGAATATAACTACTATAATACTGCTCCTATATACAAGAATATAACTACTATATTACTGCTCCTATATACAAGAATATAACTACTATAATACTGCTCCTATATACAAGAATATAACTACCATAATACTGCTCCTATATACAAGAATATATCTACTATAATACTGCTCCTATATACAAGAATATAACTACTATAATACTGCTCCTATATACAAGAATATAACTACTATAATACTGCTGCTATATACAAGAATATAACTACTATAATACTGTTCCTATATACAAGAATATATCTACTATAATACTGCTCCTATATACAAGAATATAACTACTATAATACTGCTCCTATATACAAGAATATAACTACTATAATACTGCTGCTATATACAAGAATATAACTACTATAATACTGCTCCTATATACAAGAATATATCTACTATAATACTGCCTCCTATATACAAGAATATAACTACTATAATACTGCTCCTATATACAAGAATATAACTACTATAATACTGCTCCTATATACAAGAATATAACTACTATAATACTGCTCCTATATACAAGAATATAACTACTATAATACTGTTCCTATATACAAGAATATATCTACTATAATACTGCTCCTATATACAAGAATATAACTACTATAATACTGCTCCCTATATACAAGAATATAACCACTATAATACTGCTCCTATATACAATAATATAACTACTATAATACTGCTCCTATATATAACAATATAACTACTATAATACTGCTCCTATATACAAGAATATAGTTACTTGAATACTCTCATCTAAAGGTAAGAATTCAGCAGAATTTTTTTTATTTTCACTAGAATCATCATGTGGCCCTGTGGTTTGCGGTATAATTTTTCCTTTGTGCAGGATGTTGCTGAATGAATCGTTTTCACTAGAACTTTTTGGTTTTTTTCTTTTCTTACAGAGAGAAGTTGGCCTTGACTTCCATCCACTGTGGGACAATATGGGATACTGCTGCACCCACTGCCGCCGTGGACAGAGATACTGCCGGCGGGTGTGTGAGCCCCTCTTGGGGTATTACCCCTATCCTTACTGTTACGGTTCAGGGCGAGTGATCTGCAGGATAATAATGCCCTGTAACTGGTGGGTGGCCCGGATGCTGGGCAGGGTATAAACTCTATATTATACATTCGATGTGGAGTAAGAACAGTCACCCCGGCGTCCTGTGTTATCTCAGAGTCACAACTCCTCGTCCATCATTAGTGTTGAGCACGAATATTCGTAATGCTAATTTTTATGGCGAATATCGACACTTCGCGATTTCGCGAATATTTAGAATATAATGCTATATATTTGTTATGCCGAATATTATAATTTTTTTTTGTTGTTGTTGTTTTTTTTCACGGGTGAATTTTTATGCACATTTTTATGCAAGTTTTTTGTGCAAATTTTCGCATGGAAGAATAAAATGAACAAACAAAATGAATATGCGAATTTCGCGAACATAGGACGAATAATCATCAATATATTCACGGAATATCACAAATTTGAATATGGCCCCTGCCGCTCATCACTACCCATCATCCACTATAGAATATATGGAATATATGATGATATCATCAAACTGATAAATAATGATGTCCAATCAATGGATAGTACACAGTTGTGTCACTTTCTACCGTATAAGTCACTTCATGGGGAAAGCAGAATAGACTATTGTTACTTGGAGAAAATAGTTGCATCTTGCTTACGATGTAGACTCTAGACCAGTGTTTACCAACCAGGGTGCCTCCAGATGTTGCAAAACTACAACTCCCAGCATGCCCGGACAGCCTTTGGCTGTCCGGGCAAGCTGGGAGTTGTAGTTTTGCAACATCTGGAGGCACCCTGATTGGAAAACACTGATCTAGATTGTTACAATGAACAGGAGCAGAGCAGTGCCACCTAGTGTAGAGGCTGGACTTAAACGGGTATTCTAGGAAAAAAACTTATATATATATATATCTCAACTGGCTCCAGAAAGTTAAACAGATTTGTCAATTACTTCTATTACAAAATCTTAATCCTTCTGATAATTATCAGCTGCTGAAGTTGAGTTGTTGTTCTCTGTCTGGCAACAGTGCTCTCTGCTGACATCTCTGCTTGTCTCGGGAACTGCACAGAGTAGAAGAGGTTTGCTATGGGGATTTGCTTCTACTCTGGACAGTTCCCGAGACAGGTGTCAGCAGAGAGCACTTAGACAGAAGAGAACAATTCAACTTCAGCAGCTGATAAGTAATGAAAGGATTAAGATTTTTTAATAGAAGTCATTTACAAATTTGTTTAACTTTCTGGAGCCAGTTGATATATAAAAATAAAGTTTTTTTTCCTGGATAACCCCTTTAACACTACATTCAGTATATATGATGAAACTTGTTATAATATTATAACTAGACTATAATAATGACCAGTGGTCTCCAAACTGTAGACCTCCTGATGTTGCAAACCTATAACTTCCAGCATACCCAGACAGCTATTGTGTGATGACAGCCCGGACAACCCTACAAGTCACTTTATGGGGAAGGCAGAATATCACAGAGGGCGGAATCTGACAATTGTTACTTTGGGAAAATAGTTGCAACTTGCTACAATGTAGACTCTAGATTTCTACATTAACCCCTTAACGATGCCGGATGTAAATGTGCGTCCTGGTGAGCAGGTACTTAACGCACCAGGACGTACATCCGTGAGCATAGGAGCGATGCTTGAGTCATGCGCGGCAGGTCCGGGTTGCTGATCGCAGCCAGGGACCCGCCGTTAATGGCGGACATCCGTCATCGTGCGGATGTTCCCCACTAACCCCTCAGATCCCATGATCAATACAGATCACAGCATTTGCAGCATCGCGGTCACTAAAATGGATGATCGGATCGCCCGCAGCGCTGTCGCGGCGATCCGATCATCCTGAACGGCAGACGGAGGTCCCCTCACCTGGCTCCGCTGCCTTCCACGGGTCTTCTGCTCTGGTCTGCGATCGAGAAGACCAGAGCAGAAGATAGCCGATAACACTGATCAGTGCTATGTCCTAAACATAGCACTGAACAGTATTAACAATCGAATGATTGTTAAAAATAGTCCCCTATGGGGACTATTAAAGTGTAAAAATAAAGGTAAACTAAGTTAAAACAAAAAATAAAAAAGTTAAAAAAAGGTGAAAAACCCCCTCCCCAATAAAAACATCCCTCCCAAAAAGTGTAAAAAAAATATTTTATATACATATTTGGTATCGCCACATGCATAAATATCCGAATTATTAAAATAAAATGTTAATGATACCGTACAGTGAACGGCGCTAAGGTAAAAAAAAAAGTCCAAAATATTAAAAAATGTATTAACCCCTTAAGGACTCAGCCCATTTTGGCCTTAAGGACTCAGACAATTTAATTTTTACGTTTTCATTTTTTCCTCTTCGCCTTCTAAAAATCATAACTCTTTTATATTTTCATCCACAGACTAGTATGAGGGCTTGTTATTTGTGCGACCAGTTGTCCTTTGTAATGACATCACTCATTATATCATAAAATGTATGGCGCAACCAAAAAACACTATTTTTGTGGGGAAATTAAAACGAAAAACGCAATTTTGCTAATTTTGGAAGGTTTCGTTTTCACACCGTACAATTTATGGTAAAAATGACGTGTGTTCTTTATTCTGAGGGTCAATACGATTAAAATGATACCCATTATTTTATACTTTTATATTATTGTTGCGCTTAAAAAAAATCACAAACTTTTTAACCAAATTAGTACGTTTATAATCCCTTTATTTTGATGACCTATAACTTTATTTTTCCGTATAAGTGGCGGTATGGGGGCTCATTTTTTGCGCCATGATCTGTACTTTTTTTTGATACCACATTTGCATATAAAAAACTTTTAATACATTTTTTATAATTTTTTTTTTAATAAAATGTATTAAAAAAGTAGGAATTTTGGACTTTTAAAATTTTTTTTCGTTCACGCCGTTCACCGTACGGGATCATTAACATTTTATTTTAATAGTTCGGACATTTACGCACGCGGCGATACCAAATATGTCTATAAAAAATGTTTTTTACGCTTTTTGGGGGTAAAATAGGAAAAAACGGACGTTTTACTTTTTTATTGGGGGAGGGGATTTTTCACTTTTTTTTTACTTTTACTTTTACATTTTTTTACATTTTTTTTTACACTTGAATAGTCCCCATAGGGGACTATTCATAGCAATACCATGATTGCTAATACTGATCTGTTCTATGTATAGGACATAGAACAGATCAGTATTATCGGTCATCTCCTGCTCTGGTCTGCTCGATCACAGACCAGAGCAGGAGACGCCGGGAGCCGCACGGAGGAAGGTGAGGGGACCTCCGTGCGGCGTTATGAATGATCGGATCCCCGCAGCAGCGCTGCGGGCGATCCGATCGTTCATTTTAATCGCGAACTGCCGCAGATGCCGGGATCTGTATTGATCCCGGCACCTGAGGGGTTAATGGCGGACGCCCGCGAGATCGCGGGCGTCGGCCATTGCCGCGGGTCCCTGGCTGCGATCAGCAGCCGGGATCAGCCGCGCATGACACGGGCATCGCTCCGATGCCCGCGGTTATGCTTAGGACGTAAATGTACGTCCTGGTGCGTTAAGTACCACCTCACCAGGACGTACATTTACGTCCTGCGTCCTTAAGGGGTTAAAAGTTTTATATAAGCAAATATGGTATCAATAAAAAGAACAGATTACGGTGCAAAAAGTGAGCCCTCATACCGCCGCTTATATGGAAAAATGAAAAAGTTATAGGTCAAAAATCAGAGTCAAAATAGGGGGATTTTAAACGTACTAATCTGGTTAAAAAGTTAGCGATTTCTTTTAAGCACAACAGTAATAGAAAATAATGTTATCATGGGGATCATTTTAATCGTATTGACCCAAAGAATAAAGAACACATGTTATTTTTACCATAAATTGTACGGCGTGAAAACGAAACCTTCCAAAATTTGCAAAATTGCGGTTTTCTTTTTAATTTCCCCACACAAATAGTATTTTTTTGGGTTGCGCCATACATTTTATGGTAAAGTGAGTGATGGCATTAGAAATTAAATTAAACGAATGGAGCACGTGCCATCTACCGTTAGATGACACACGCTCCTCACTGAGAGCACCGGGGCCCCCCGGGGCCCCCGATCATTGATCTTGGGGGTGGCCAGCGGTCGGACCCCCCACAATCAGTTACTTATCTCCTACCCTGTGGATAGGGGGTAACTTATTTTTTTCCATAGTACTCCTTTAAAGGGGTACTACCGTGCTGACAACTTATCCCCTATCTAAAGGATAGAGGATAAGTTGCCTGATCGCGCAGGGTCCCACCGCTGGGGACCCCCCGATCTTGCACGCAGCACCCCACTCTCATCAGGCCCCGGAGCGGATGTTCTGATGACGGGGCCGGTGATCGTGAAGTCACAGCTCCGCCCCTGCCATAGACTTACAATGAGGGGGCGGAGCGTGATGTCACATGGGGGCGGAGCCGTGACGTCACGATACTCCGGCCACGTGATCGGCAGTCATCAGACCCGGAGCGATGTTTGCTCCGGGGCCTGATGAGAGCGGGGTGCTGCGTGGGTGAAGATCGCGGGGGTCCCCAGCGCGGGACCCTGCACGATCAGGCAACTTATCCCCTATCCTTTAGATAGGGGATAAGTTGTCAGCACGGTAGTACCCCTTTAAACACATGCAGAACAGCACCACCTAGTGTAGAGGCAGGGTTTAACACTTCATTCAGTATACAGTGATCCCCCCGACCTACGATGGCCCCGACATACGATAATTTCAACATACTATGGATTCAAGTAACGATGGTTCATTTGGAACGAATTCCCATCGTGTGTTGAGGGATCCTGTATATACCAGATGTAGCCATAGATATTTTACAATGTTATTACTAAGCTATAATAGCGGCAACTATTACAGTCTAGTATGAACATTGGGACTATTACAGGGGGGGTGCAGCCTATCCTTAGGATAGGGGATACATTTTCATATCCTGGAGTACTCCTTTAATGTAGTGTGAGCACAGTCCTGCCTCTACACTAGATGGCGCTCTCTGCACATGTTCAATGTAACAGTCTGGTCTTCTAAATTGTAGCAAGTTGCAACTATTGTACCAATCTGTAGATTTCCAGATGCTGCACCACTACAACTCCCAGCCAACGGCTGTCCAGGCATGCTGGGAGTTGTAGTTTTGCTTCATCTGGAAGATGAGAGGCCTATAGGAACCTTATTACACCGACTCCTGTCGGCCGTGCTCTGGTGACAACACAGGACATGGGGTTAATAGCGGCTGTTTTTGCCTATATCCGTTTTGGTTTTTTAGGATGTGACCTAATATTCCCATATTGTGTATTTTTCCAGTAACCACTTGATACATTTGTAATGATTTTCGCCCCCCTGGGAGACATCACGCTGTAATTTTTTGTATCGGTAATAAATCAATACCCCCCTTGTGGTGTTTTCTCCAGAAGTGTCTGTGTGTCAGGAATCCTTGACGCGACACCGTCCGTAAATCAACACCGGTCGTCACTATATTTAAATCAGAATTTACGGTTCTTCCTTTTACTTCAATGTCAAAATGAAACAAAAATAAATAAATGGAAATCACATGTGAACCCGAACGCTGAATACATAAAATCCTGCGACTGATTTACGGGAGCGGAGGGTGGAGAAGGTTGAGGACTTAGTCTGAACTCCATAAACTCTACATAAATCAGAATCAGCGTTAGAAAGTTGGGGGTCATCTACTAATGAGACCTGCATGGAGCGCAATGTGTAAAAATTTGGGGCGCAACGTACGAGTAATGATACTATTTTCAGGTACTCGCCGTTGCCAATTACTGATACATTTTTCTTAGGTCATGTGACAGCAGAGGTGGCTCTAGTAGTTAGAGAATCCCCCCTGTAAGGTAGATGCCCTTAATAGGTTGGTAGGGAATTCCCCTTATTGGGTTCAAGCCTCTAGTAGTTAGGTAGAAACCCCCAGTAAGTAGGTAGGTCATCCCCTCTATAAGGTAGAAACCTCAAGGAGGTAGGTAATGAATCCCCCGTATTAGGTAGAAACTCCTAGTAAGTAGGAAGGTTATCCCCCCCCCATAAGGTAGAAGCCCCAGTAGGTAAGAAATCCCTCCTATTAGGTAAATGTCCCCAGTACATAGGTAGGTTATCCACCTATAAAATAGAAACCCCCAGTAGGTAAGGAATCTCCCCTATTAGGTAGAAGCCTCAGTAGGTAGGGAATCTCCTATTAGAAAGATGCCCCCAGTAAGTAGGTAGGGAATCCCCTATAAGAAAGATGCCCCAGTAAGTAGATAGGGAATCCCCTATAAGAAAGATGCCCCCAGTAAGTAGGTAGGGAATCCTACCTGTTAGGTAGAAGCACCAAGAAGATAGGTACATATGAAATCCCCCTTATTAGGTTGAAGCCCCCAGTAGGTAGGTATATAACCTTCTATTTTGTAGATGCCCCTATAAAGGGGTTTCCCCCAATAAGTTCCCTCCAAAATAAAATAATAAAAATCCCCCTCACCTTCCCTCTGCTCCTGCACTGAGGCCTCTACATCCTCCGCTCTGTTAGTGGTGCAGGACCTGCCACCAGATTACTCTCTGAGAGCAGCCTCCGCCTTCCTGCTCTGAGCATCAGAGAGAGAGAGAGAGAGAGAAACTCACATGATCTGTGTCTCTCAGGAGGGTGGGGGCTGTTTTTTAGAGAGGGATTTGGACAGAGACAGAGTTGCATAAATGATGCCATTCCCTCTCTTTGTGAATTTAATTGACAAGCAAAAGAGGGGAAACTTCTATATAGCTAATGAATGGTATTTCAACAATTATATAGGTTGATGAGAGAGAAACAATGGACTTTGGGTTCCCCATAGTACCCCTTTAAGTTTTTTTTTCCACGAATATAACTTAAACCTAATGCTCATGATAGGGGATACATATCTGATCATGGGGGGGGGTCTGTCTGCTGGGAAACAAAACTCCCCCCCCCCCCCCCCCCCCCCCCTTGGACCACATGACGGGAGGATGTGAGCTTTGTCGGCTCCGGCACAAAGTGGGGAAAGAAGAATAGAATCTGGCAATTGGTAAGACGATATTAGTTTGGAATATAAGGGGTCTCAAGGACCGGAAGAAAAGAGCGGCAATTATGGATAGGGTGTCAAAGTATCTTCCTGCAATTGTCGGCCTCCTTAAAATCCATCTTTCCCAGGAGACGGTATATCTAGTTAAAAGGAAATGGGCCAAGCACAAAAGTATATGGCATTAACGTAGTGTTGTATGATTTTTATTTATTTTGTATATGCCAAGTTTTATTCTTTTTTTAACTGTTACATGTAAAAAAAAACAAAAAACATTGGTACTTTTTGCCAAACTGCTTTTGCAAAACTGCAACTCCCAGCATGCCCGGACAGCCAAAGGCTGTCCGGGCATGCTGGGAGTTGTAGTTTTGCAACAGCTGGAGGCACATAAACAGATTGGCTGTTCAGTCCCTTCTTGTTACTGTATAACATAGAAGATTTTAAATTCAAGTGGCTGGGAAAGCTGTGTGACAACCCCCATATAATGTTATAACTATTGTTGTCAGTGTCACCCAGCTTTCCTAGAAGACGATAACTATGATCAGTAAAATCTGTTCTTCTGTATCGGGGCAACATTTGTTTCTTATATAGCTTTGCTGGTGTCCAGAATGGCAAGTTGGCCTATCTATGCAATAAAGCAGTTCCTTATAATGTTACTATATAACACAGTGTTTCCCAACCAGTGTGCCCCCAGCTGTTGCAAAACTACAAATCCCAGCATGCTGGGAGTTGTAGTTTTGCAACAGTTGGATGTACAGTCTTCGGCTGTCCGGGCATGCTTAAAGATGTAGTTTTGCAACAGCTGAAGGCACACAAACAGATTGGCTGTTCAGGAATATAGGAAAGCTGTGTGACCGCTCTTAGTTTCTTATATAGCTTTACTGGTGTCCTGAATGGCAAGTTGGCCTATGTATGCAGTAAAGCAATTTCTTAGGATGTTACTATATAACACAATGTTTTCCAACCAATGTGCCTCCAGCTGTTGAAAAACTACAACTCCCAGCATGCCCGGGCAGCCGAAGGGTGTCCGGGCATGCTTGTAATTGTAGTTTTGCAAGAGCCGGATGTACAGTCTTTGGTTGTCCGGGCATGCTGGAAGTTGTAGTTTTGCAACAGCTGAAGGCACACAAACAGTTTGGCTGTTCAGGAAACTAGGAAAGCTGTGTGACCACTCTTAGTTTCTTATATAGCTTTACTGGGGTCCCGAATGGCAAGTTGGCCTATGTCTGCAGTAAAGCAGTTCCTTAGGATGTTAATATATAACACAGTGTTTTCAAACCAATGTGCCTCCAGCTGTTGCAAAACTAAAACTCCCAGCATGCCCAGGCAGCCTAAAGCTGTCCTGGCATGCTGGCAGTTGTAGTTTTGCAACAGCCAGATGTACAGTCTTCGGCTGTCCGAGAATGCTGGGAGTTTTAGTTTTGCAACAGCTGGAGGCACACAAAGAGACTGGCTGTTCAGGACTCTAGGAAAGTGTGTGACCGCTCTATGGAAGCTTTCATAGCAGCCTACATAGATGTCAGCAGCATTTCCTAGAAGAAGATAAAACTAACACTAGACATTTCGTTTTAACCCCGCACTCCTCATAAGACGCCGGCGCCCGCCGCGCTTCCCCCTCTTCTGCATCCTCAGGTAGGAACAGAGATTTGATTGCGTTTTTCTTTTCCCATCCTCGCGCCATTACCTCCTTTCCGGTGACATCGCAGCCTCAGGTCCCCCATGTGCCCGGACACGCTCGGCGGAGGCTCAGCACCTCCAGGCTGCGGTAATGATCAGCGGCGCCTCCGACACACACGACACGGGCGCGCGGCCCCCTTTATCGGAGTTCCACATGACTCATGCGCGCGGTGTCATCCCGCTCCTAATCTAATGGTGTTTACCACATAAAAATTAATGGCATCTGTAAGTGTTTGTGCGTCGAGTCGTGGTCCATGGTAATGGCGCTGGAAATGAATTGTTTTCTTGGCAGCGGCGCCTAATAAACCGCGCCACTTTATTTCAATTAGCTACTCGGGAATATAAAGAGCTTCATGTGGAAGATGGAAATTTCATCCGCAGACAATTGATTTGGGTTATGGATTCTCCTCCGGCAGTGGAGGCATTGCGAGACGTTCTCATCTGACTACGACTCCCATCATGTATGGCAGTGTTTCCCAACCAGAGTGCCTCCAGCTGTTGCAAAACTACAACTCCCAGCATGCCCGGACAGCCAACGGCTGTCCGGGCATGCTGGGAGTTTTAGTTTTGCTACAGCTGGAGGCACCCTGGTTGGAAGTGGCTGTCTGGGCATGCTGGGAGTTGTACTTTTGCAACAGCTGGAGGCACCCTGGTTGGGAAATACTGATGTAGGGTCTCATTTTAAATTATGGCGCTGTGGAAAAAGGTTGCAATGGGTGAGCTGGATTCACATGTCATTGTAACAGGGACTTGCACAGACATTCTAGAGGGCAGGGGTTTAAAGGAGTACTCCGGCAAAAATTTACTTGTGACCGGTAATCACGGGGGGTCCGACCGCCATGGATAGGGGATAAGTTATTTTTCTCC
Organism: Hyla sarda; assembly: GCF_029499605.1. NCBI lineage: Eukaryota > Metazoa > Chordata > Amphibia > Anura > Hylidae > Hyla > Hyla sarda. The sequence continues at coordinate 186,230,361 of NC_079197.1, read as the reverse complement.
TTTAAAGGGGTACTCTGGTGGAAAATATATATTTTTTTTAACCAACTGGGGCCAGAAGGTTAAACAGATTTGTAAATTACTTCTATATAAAAAATCTTAATCCTTCCAGTACTTACCAGCTGCTGTATGCTCCACAGGAAGTTGTGTAGTTCTTTCCAGTCTGACCACAGTGCTCTCTGCTGACACCTCTGTCTGTGTCAGGAACTGTACATAGCAAACCTCTCCTGATCTGGACATTTCTTGACACGAACAGAGGTGGCAGCAGAGAGCACTGTGGTCAGACTGGAAAGAAATTGAAAAAGAGAAGAACTTCCCGTGGGGCATACAGCAGCTGATAAGTACTGGAAGGATTAAGATTTTTATATAGAAGTTCTTTACAAAGCTATAGAACTTTCTGGCACCGGTTGATTTAAAAAAAAATAATAATTCCACTGAAGTACCCCTTCAATCACCTTTTATTACATTTTTTGGGAATGTGATGTGATTTTTTTTATTGGGGAGGGACTTATTCACTTTATTATTATTATTATTATTATTATTATTATTATTATTATTGTTATTTTTTTTTACACTTTCTACGTTCCCTTACGGGACTATTTATAGCAATCATTGGATTGCTAATACTGATCAGTGTTATGAATAGGAATAGCACTGATCAGTATTATCAGCAATCTACTTCTCTGGTCTGTTAGAAGGCAGATAAGAGAAGAACCCATGAGAGCAGTACCCAGCACCCATCACCTAGTACTAATCACCCAGCACCCATCACCCAGTACTAATCACCCACCATCCATCACCCAGCACTAATCCCCCACCACTTATCACCCTGTACTAATAACCTACCACTCATCACCCAGTACCAAACACCAACCACTCATCACTCAGTAGTAATCACCCACCACCCATCACCAAGCACTAATCACCCATCACTCATCACCCAGTACTAATCACCCAGCACCCATCACCCAGTACTAATCACCCACCACTCATCACCCAGTACGAAACACCCACGACTCATCACCCAGTACTAATCACCCAGCACCCATCACCCAGTACTAGTACTAATCACCCAGCACCCATCACCCAGTACTAATCCCCCAGCACCCATCACCCAGTACAAATGACCCAGCATCCATCACCCAGTACTAATCACCCAGCACCCAGTACAAGTACTAATCACCCAGTACTAGTACTAATCACCCAGTACTAATCACCCCATCACCTAGTACTAATCACTCATCACCCAGCACTAATCCCCCACCACTCATCACCCTGTACTAATAACCTACCACTCATCACCCAGTACCAAACACCCACCACTCATCACTCAGTACTAATCACCCACCACCCATCACTAATCACCCACCACTCATCACCCAGTACTAATCACCCAGCACCCATCACCCAGTACTAATCACCCAACACCCATCACCCAGTACTAATCACCCACCACCCATCACCCAGTACTAATCACCCACTATTCATCACCCAGTACTAATCACCCACCACTCATCACCCAGTACGAAACACCCACCACTCATCACCCAGTACTAATCACCCAGCACCCATCACCCAGTACTAATCACCCACGACCCATCACCCAGTACTAATCACCCAGTACTAATCACCCAGCACCCATCAACCAGTACTAATCCCCCAGCACCCATCACCCAGTACTAATCACCCAGCACCCATCACCCAGTACTAATCACCCAGCACCCATCACCCAGTACTAATCACCCAGCACCCATCACCCAGTACTAATCACCCAGCACCCATCACCCAGTACTAGTACTAATCACCCAGCACCCAGTACTAATCACCCGATCACCTAGTACTAATCACCCAGCACCCATCACCCATTACTAATTACCAAGCACCCATCACCCAGTACCAATCACCCAGCACCCATCACCCAGTACTAATCCCCCAGCACCCATCACCCAGTACTAATCCCCCACCACTCATCACCCAGTACTAATCACCTAGCACCCATCACCCAGTATTAATCACATTGCACCCATCACCCAGTACTAATCACATTGCACCCATCACCCAGTACTAATCACCTAGCACCCATAAGCCAGTAATAATCACCCAGCACCCATCACCCAGTACTAATCACCCAGCACCCATCACCCACCTCTCATCACCCAGCACCCTTCACCCAGTACTAATCACCCACCACTCATCACCCAGTACTAATCACCCAGCACCCAGTATTAATTACCCACCACTCATCACCCAGTACTAATCACCCAGCACCCAGTACTAATCACCCACCACTCATCACCCAGTACTAATCACCCAGTACTAATCATTCACCACTCATCACCCAGTACTAATCACCCACCACTCATCACCCAGTACTAATCACCCAGTACTAATCATTCACCACTCATCACCCAGTACTAATCACCCACCACTCATCACCCAGTACCAAACACCCAGCACCCACTACCTGCTGGAATTGTCACACAGTCAATACAAGAATTGCCAAAAAAAAAGTTTAAAAAAGTAGGACGTGAGAGTGAAGAATAATAAATATGCAGAAGATAGGTGGACATAGCACAGCACACAGGACGAAGGCAGGGAAGATCGCCAACCAGGCTCCGCCTACAATGACTTCCAACCCGGTAATTCCATAGGGCGCATGTAGTTATCTAATGAGAACCATCGGTCCATTTCCCACAACTATATCTTCATTTTACAGGAATCCAAACTGTAGAAAGCCGCATTATTACTATTGTGCTGGGTCTTGTAAAATTCATGTAAGAGTGGGAAATGCACCAAATATAGTCACTAGTTCATTACATTCAGAACATTAAACTCAGTGGAACCAATGGTGTTATGCTGAGGTATTAGTCAACCTACCGTATATAAAAGTACAGAAATCAACAATGCCCTGATACAAGATGTGAATCCAGCCTTATTCTTATATAAAGGGGAAAGTCTGTATGTACAGAAAGAAAACAAACTGTAAAAAAAAAACAATAAAGGATAAAATATAACTACTATAATACTACTCCTATATACAAGAATATAACTACAATAATACTGCTCCTATATACAAGAATATCACTACTATAATACTGTCTCCTATATACAAGAATATACCTACTATAATACTGCTCCTATATACAAGAATATAACTACTATAATACTGCTCCTATATACAAGAATATAACTACTATAATACTGCTCCTATATACAAGAATATAACTACAATAATACTGCTCCTATATACAAGAATATAACTACTATAATACTGCTTCTATATACAAGAATATAACTACTATAATACTGCTCCTATATACAAAAATATAACTACTATAATACTGCTCCTATATACAAGAATATAACTACTATATTACTGCTCCTATATACAAGAATATAACTACTATAATACTGCCCCTATATACAAGAATATAACTACTATAATACTGCTCCTATATACAAGAATATAACTACTATAATACTGCTCCTATATACAAGAATATAACTACTATAATACTGCCCCTATATACAAGAATATAACTACTATAATACTGCTCCTATATACAAAAATATAACTACTATAATACTGCTCCTATATACAAGAATATAACTACTATATTACTGCTCCTATATACAAGAATATAACTACTATAATACTGCCCCTATATACAAGAATATAACTACTATAATACTGCTCCTATATACAAGAATATAACTACTATAATACTGCTCCTATATACAAGAATATAACTACTATAATACTGCCCCTATATACAAGAATATAACTACTATAATACTGCTCCTATATACAAGAATATAACTACTATAATACTGCTCCTATATACAAGAATATAACTACTATAATACTGCTCCTATATACAATAATATAACTACTATAATACTGCTCCTATATACAAGAATATAACTACTATAATACTGCTCCTCTATACAAGAATATAACTACTATAATACTGCTCCTATATACAAGAATATAACTATTATAATACTGCTCCTATATACAAGAATATAACTGCTATAATACTGTATCCTATATACAAGAATATAACTACTATAATACTGCCTCTTATATACAAGAATATAACAACTATAATACTGCCTCCTATATACAAGAATATAACTACTATAATACTGCCACCTATATACAAGAATATAACTACTATAATACTGCTCCTATATACAAGAATATAACTACTATAATACTGCCTCCTATATACAAGAATATAACTACTATAATACTGCCTCCTATATACAAGAATATAACTACTATAATACTGCTCCTATATACAGGAATATAACTACTATAATACTACTCCTATATACATGAATATAACTACTATAATACTGCTCCTATATACAAGAATATAACTACTATAATACTGCTCCTATATACAAGAATATAACTACTATAATACTTCTCCTATATACAAGAATATAACTACTACAATACTGCTCTTATATACAAGAATATAACTACTATAATAATGCCTCCTATATACAAGAATATAACTACTATAATACTGCTCCTATATACAAGAATATGACTATGATAATACTGCTCCTATATACAAGAATATAACTACTATAATACTGATCCTATATACAAGAATATAACTACTATAATACTGCCTCCTATATACAAGAATATAACTACTATAATACTGCCCCTATATACAAGAATATAACTACTCTAATACTGCCTCCTATATACAAGAATATAACTCCTATAATACTGCTCCTATATACAAGAATATAACTACTATAATACTGCTCCTATATACAAGAATATAACTACTATAATACTGCTCCTATATACAATAATATAACTACTATAATACTGCTCCTATATACAAGAATATGACTACTATAATACTGCCCCTACATACAAGAATATAACTACTATAATACTGCCTCCTATATACAAGAATATAACTACTATAATACTGCCTCCTATATACAAGAATATAACTACTATAATACTGCTCCTATATACAAGAGTATAACTACTATAATACTGCTCCTATATACAAGAATATAACTACTATAATACTGCTCCTATATACAATAGTATAGCTACTATAATACTGCTCCTATATACAAGAATATAGCTACTATAATACTGCCCCTATATACAAGAATATAACTATTATAATACTGCTCCTATATACAAGACTATAACTACTATAATACTGCTCCTATATACAAGAATATAACTACTATAATACTGCCCCTATATACAAGAATATAACTACTATAATACTGCTCCTATATACAAGAATATAACTACTATAATACTGCTCCTATATACAAGAATATAACTACTATAATACTGCCCCTATATACAAGAATATAACTACTATAATACTGCTCCTATATACAAGAATATAACTACTATAATACTGCTCCTATATACAAGAATATAACTACTATAATACTGCTCCTATATACAATAATATAACTACTATAATACTGCTCCTATATACAAGAATATAACTACTATAATACTGCTCCTCTATACAAGAATATAACTACTATAATACTGCTCCTATATACAAGAATATAACTATTATAATACTGCTCCTATATACAAGAATATAACTGCTATAATACTGTATCCTATATACAAGAATATAACTACTATAATACTGCCTCTTATATACAAGAATATAACAACTATAATACTGCCTCCTATATACAAGAATATAACTACTATAATACTGCCACCTATATACAAGAATATAACTACTATAATACTGCTCCTATATACAAGAATATAACTACTATAATACTGCCTCCTATATACAAGAATATAACTACTATAATACTGCCTCCTATATACAAGAATATAACTACTATAATACTGCTCCTATATACAGGAATATAACTACTATAATACTACTCCTATATACATGAATATAACTACTATAATACTGCTCCTATATACAAGAATATAACTACTATAATACTGCTCCTATATACAAGAATATAACTACTATAATACTTCTCCTATATACAAGAATATAACTACTACAATACTGCTCTTATATACAAGAATATAACTACTATAATAATGCCTCCTATATACAAGAATATAACTACTATAATACTGCTCCTATATACAAGAATATGACTATGATAATACTGCTCCTATATACAAGAATATAACTACTATAATACTGATCCTATATACAAGAATATAACTACTATAATACTGCCTCCTATATACAAGAATATAACTACTATAATACTGCCCCTATATACAAGAATATAACTACTCTAATACTGCCTCCTATATACAAGAATATAACTCCTATAATACTGCTCCTATATACAAGAATATAACTACTATAATACTGCTCCTATATACAAGAATATAACTACTATAATACTGCTCCTATATACAATAATATAACTACTATAATACTGCTCCTATATACAAGAATATGACTACTATAATACTGCCCCTACATACAAGAATATAACTACTATAATACTGCCTCCTATATACAAGAATATAACTACTATAATACTGCCTCCTATATACAAGAATATAACTACTATAATACTGCTCCTATATACAAGAGTATAACTACTATAATACTGCTCCTATATACAAGAATATAACTACTATAATACTGCTCCTATATACAATAATATAGCTACTATAATACTGCTCCTATATACAAGAATATAGCTACTATAATACTGCCCCTATATACAAGAATATAACTATTATAATACTGCTCCTATATACAAGACTATAACTACTATAATACTGCTCCTATATACAAGAATATAACTACTATAATACTGCTCCTATATACAAGAATATAACTACTATAATACTGCTCCTATATACAATAATATAACTACTATAATACTGCTCCTATATACAAGAATATAACTACTATAATACTGCCCCTATATACAAGAATATAACTACTATAATACTGCCTCCTATATACAAGAATATAACTACTATAATACTGCCTCCTATATACAAGAATATAACTACTATAATACTGCTCCTATATACAAGAATATAACTACTATAATACTGCCTCCTATATACAAGAATATAACTACTATAATACTGCTCCTATATACAAGAATATAACTGCTATAATACTGCCTTCTATATACAAGAAAATAACTACTATAATACTGCCTCCTAGCTGTGAGGTTGTGTGTCTGTGGTTCTCCTCATGTCTGGAGCAAGCCCAGGGCGGGGCCACCCTGGGCGGGGAAGCTCCCCAAGCAAGGCCCAGGCTTCTCGGCCTACACTGGATGAAAACTCCAATGCTCTTTCTGATATGGAGGTAAATCCTAAAGTGGATTTTCCACAAAGAAGTCCTCAGCATGGAAGCACTGCAAGTGCAAAGAAAGAAAGTAAAGACATGGATGTGAGTAAAGTAAAGAAAGAAGCAGCAAGTGTATGTGAGTGTGATATTATACAGTCGGCCGGCCAAGGCTCTCAGCTTGGTGAACAACCAAGAGACTCCAAGAAAGAAACCTCTGTAAGAGACCCAGAGTCTGCTATTCCAGGCCATGATGGTGCACAGGAGCTGGGGCAGAGTGGATCATATGCAGCAGGTGTGCAGCTCCACTCTCCAGCACAGAGACACAGGAGGACATCACTGGAGAGACAAACACTGCAAGAGAACCTGCAGAAACAAGATGTGGTCTCCAGCATGACCCGCTCAGGCCGCACCAGATCCCAGGCCAGAGACCTTGATACAGCTGCTCATGGGTCTGATACATTCAAGGAGCCTCAGAGACTGCCCAAACCCCACCAGCAGGGCAAAGAGACCGCCCGGGCACCAGAGCTACAGCTGGCGGAGGAGATCCCTGCTCTGGTGAGGAGGATGGAGGAGCTCAAGCACCTGAAGGGTATGCTGCACATGCAGATTGACTCAGTGTATATGCTAAAGGCTGCAAATCCCCAGTATAAGACTCTACATGATAAGAGACTGTACACACTCAGCATTGAGCTCGCAGATATTGTAAAGGAGATGGACTGTATACTGGTAAAGATGGGGCCACTGGCAGAGACGTATAAGAACCAGGAACGATTCTCCAACTACAGGCTGAACTTTGAAGCAGACTCCAAACCTGATATAGAACCGGACATCACCCCGGAGGAGCCCCAGCAAGGGACAAGACCCCTCATACAGCCGGCACGGTTCTCTTTCCAGGATGGGGACATATGCAAGTATGGCGAGGAACAACAGCCACAGGAACCTGCAGCTGGGCCTGAGCAGGAGCAGAGACCAACAGAGGCACCACAAGTCCCAGAAGTCCCAGTACATCAGCAGGACATTGGACTTTTACCAGTGTATGAAGGTGATGGGGTGATGGAGCAGAGCACTAATGTTGGGGCACGGACTGGGGGTGTGGATTGTGATAATGTTGGGGCACGGACTGGGGGTGCGGACTGTGATGTTCCTGAGGGGTCGGTGGCTGGAGGGGGTGCACAATCTGTGTGGGGTGTTGTGTCTGATGATGATATAGAGGTGGATGGGACAGGTGTTATTGTACAAAATACTGTGCAGGATTTCCCCCCTTTACCCACAAGCACAGCAAATGTGGCAGGGCCCCCTAGAGTAGACCCCAACCCTGTAAGACAGGACGCAGGTACCCGCCAGGTTCCTCCTAGAAATGCCTGGAGCCGTGGTGCTCCATCCTTCACCTCCAGCGCCAATTACACTGGCCAGGCATTTAAAAGGAGGAATGTTGTGCGATTCCGGCACAGAGGTGCCAAGGAGGACCTTCCGGATAGGAGGTTTGTGGTGAGGGAGCTCCTGTGCCACCAGATGGGGTTTGTGCCAGCGGACATCTTGGCAGTAATAAACCTTCCAGATAGACAGGGCTATGATGTCAGCTTTAAGCTCATGTCTAATCTGGATAGGTTCTGGTCCAACTTCCCCAGATTCAGAGACAAGGATGGATGGAGTAAATTCAGTTTTATTCCCATATCCAAGCCAGATACCGTCATCATAAACATCATCTTCTGGAATGAAGCTGTTCCTCCCCAGGACATTGTGGTGTGGCTCCGCAGACATTGTGACCTGGTGTCTGATCTCACCAAGAACAGAGATGATGACGGTATCTGGACTGGAGGGTGGAAGGTCCTGGTGAAGCTGCGCCAACATGGGAACATCACACAACATCTGCCCAACTCCTTCTTCATTGGGAGGGAAAAGGGCGTTTGTTTCTACCCTGGTCAGCCCAGAAAGTGCTTTAAATGTGGTAAACCTGGCCATCTGGCAAATACATGTACAGTGGTAAAATGTAATCTATGTGGGGAAACTGGTCACCTAAGTGCTGACTGCCAGAACATCAGGTGCAATCTCTGTGGTGAGATCGGTCACCCTCACCGGGACTGTCCCAATGCCTGGCACAACATCTGCCGGGAGCTTCCTGATGAGGACCTTGTGGCGGGGGCAGAGGCTGTAGAGGAGGAGATTTTGATATCTGGGTCTATATTAACAAGACAGGAGGTCCAGCCAGACTTGGGTAACACCGCACCAACACCTCAGCAGTTAGAAAACACACAAGGTGGAATGGAGGTTGTCCCACAGGACCAGCAGCAACCGGGGGTATCCTCTTCTGTATCCCCATCTGCATCTGAGGAAAGTAAGGCCCAGAAAATTAAAAGAAGGAAAAAAGACACCTCATCCCGCAGGCCAGAGAGAGAGTATACCACCAGTCAGAAAAAGGTCAACAATGGGGCAGGAGTAATGGTCGTGTCCAACAGATACGAGGTTCTGTCAGAGTTTGACGGTGATTTAGACACAGAGTTAAAAAGAATAGAGGACGAATGTGATGATGACACAAGGGACCAACCCCCAATAAAAAGAAAACCCCAGACTGTAAAAGCTAATGCAGAGTCAGACATGGAGACAGGTGGTGGACAGCGGGACTCAGATTCTGACTTGTGATGATGGGCGTCAGGTCTCTGCTCTTCTTGTACTATCTTATCATGGCTGGGTTTACTTTAAAACTTGCTTCAAGTAATGTGAACAGTATTAAAGTGAAGAGGACACGGCACATAGTTTATGACCATCTTAGATATCTGGACAGAGATGTCATCTTCTTACAGGAGACACGCCTGACTACACTGGGGCACCTACGTGAGGCTGAGAGGGAATGGACGTCTGGTCCCTCTTTCTGGTCACTGGCTGTGGAGCCTTATGCCGGGGTGGCCATATTGTTTACCACCAGGGATGTGACAATACATAGGATGACAGAGGTCATCATGGGAAGGTGTCTGATCCTTGAGGTCACTATACATGGTAGAAGGCTCCGGCTCATAAATATCTATGGCCCGCAGACAGTGACAGAAAGGGTCCAGTTGTTTAATGATGTCAAGCCATATCTGTTTACAGCTGTCCCTGTTATAATGGCCGGGGATTTCAATGTCACTAGGACTTCAGGTGACAGGTCCTCAGGTAGAGCGGTGGCCAGGGACTCAAAAGTCCTTAATAACATGATCTTGCAGTCCGGGTTAAGTGATGTCTTTACACGGGGCGGTAGAAAGCCAAAATTTACATACACATGTTCTGACAGGAGCAGTAGGATTGACATGGCGTTTGTGAGTCCTGCAGAAATGGTTAGTGAGATGTGTGAGAAAGTTGTCCCATATTCAGATCATATGGCCTTGGTTTTCTGTTTAGGAGCCACTAAGCGCCCAGATATTGGTAGGGGGCTATGGAAGCTCAACTCTAGTATGTTGGAGGATGACTATGTTCAGACATGTGTTCATTCCTTCATGCAGAGTCAGCTAGAGCGGGTGGACTTCTATGATGATATGGCCGCCTGGTGGGAGGATGTCAAGGATGAGATCAGAACCCTCTTAAAGAGACTGTCCTTTAAAAAGGGGAGGAGTAAGTATGGCCAGTATCTCAAGCTGCGCAAAGAATTGGAGTCACTATATTCGGCGGGTGGGGACCAACAAAGGATAGACCAGCTGAAATCTGAGATAAGGCAGTATCAGTACAGCAGGTATACCTCCCTGGTTCTTGAAAGGGATTATGGGTCCTTAGGGTCTCCTGATCCCTTTGAGAATTGCCGGGAGCGGGTGGCAAATAAATCTGTCACCGGTCTCACTGACTCCCAGGGTGTTTTGCAGGAATCTCGGGAGGGTATCCTGGGGGTGGTGAGATCGTACTATGCTGACTTGTTTCAGAGGAAGGTTTTGGATAGAGACAAGATGACCCAATTCTTGGAGACAACTCCGCTCCCTGATACTAATGATTTGGACTTTTCTCCTTTGACAGCAGAATTGACGGTGGCAGAGGTCAAAGAGGCCATTGATAAGTTACATCTGAAGAAGGCACCAGGTCCGGATGGGATAACAGCAGAATTCTATAAGACATTCAGAGACCTCTTGGCCCCAATCCTCGTGGATGTTTACACAAATTGTCTAGAAAGTCACCTGATGCCTCCATCCATGAGAGTGTCCTCGCTGATTCTGCTGTCTAAAGGTAAAGAGCCGAGTGACATCAAGAACTGGAGGCCAATTGCCCTCTTGAATGTCGACAGGAAGATTCTGGCAAAAATCCTGTTTTCTAGGTTAGTTTGTCTGTCCCCGGCACTGTTGGCAGGCTGTCAGTATGGCACAGTAAAAGGGCGGAACATCTCTGGGGCAGTGATCTCCATAAGGGAGATGTTTGAGAGATGTAAAGCCCTGAGGTGTGGGAGATATGTTGTCAGTCTTGACCAGGCTAAAGCCTTTGACAGAGTAGATCACGAGTATCTATGGGCCACTTTGTCAAAGTACGGTATTCCGGGACAATTCATCGATTGGCTGAAGACTTTGTATTGTGAGGCCGAGAGCTTTCCTCTGATCAATGGTTGGCAGGGTGACACCTTCAGGGTTGAGGCGGGGGTGAGACAAGGTTGCCCACTGAGTCCGCTGCTGTATGTATTTGCCTTAGATCCGTTTCTGAGGTCACTGCAGGAGTGTGGTTTTCAGGGGGTGCCGGTCCCCCACTCCCTGCCCCTGAGTGTTGTTGCCTATGCGGATGATGTGACTGTAGTGATATCTGAGCCTCGTGAGGTGGAGATGTTGTCTATGGCCATCAGAAGTTACTCGGAGGCCTCAGGGTCTCTGGTCAACTTTGAGAAGAGTCAAGCTCTCTGGATATCTGATTCTGATCCAGACTTTGATCTGCCCCAATTTGTGAGAGCCTCCTCCTATATTAAAATCCTAGGGGTCAAATTTGGGAGGGACGATAATGCCAAACTAAATTGGGAAGAGAAGTTGGAAGCCGGAAATGCAAAGGTTCAGCGATGGAAGAACTGGAGGCTGACCTATAGAGAAAGGGTTACAATGTTGAAGACTTACCTGGTCCCCGTCTTCTTGTATGTCTCTGTCGTTTTTCCTTTGCCAGAATGTTTCTCCGCTCGGCTCTTTAGCCTGTTCTTCCAGATGTTTTGGGGGAACAGGTTGAACCCAATAAAAAGAGGGATCACCTACCTACAGAGGAGAGAGGGTGGGTTGGATATGCTGAATCCAAGGGTGTTCTTTGACTCCATGTTTCTAAAAGTTAATTTTGGTTGCATGGACTCAAACAACAGCTCCCTGTGGGCGAATAGTATCAGGGACTGGATATTGCCTTTTGCAGAGTCTTGGGTGCGAGGCGGCAGTCTCAAGAGGGGGAGATGGACGCGTGACTACCTCCCCCCGTACCTGGAATACGGGCTCAGATGTCTGAAGAGATGGCGCATTGAGAAGTCCTATATAGAGTGTAAGACCCGTAAGGACCTGTATGTCATGGTGTGTAGGACGTTCTTCTATTTACAGCCAGCTCTGAAGGACTGTACATCCGCCATCTTACAGGACAGTCTGAGACTCCTGAATAGTGTTAGGCTCCCGAAAAAATTTCATGACATCGCCTGGCTGTCCTTACACGGCAAACTATTTGTCAGGGGGAATTTAAGATATCTGAGTCTGTCAGATCGCAAGTGTCCCTTGGGGTGTCAGGAGGAGGAGACCATGACACATTTTATATTGGAGTGTTGGGGAGGGCGACACATATGGCAGGCGATATCCAGGAAGCTTAAGATCCTGAGACTACAGACCCTAAAATACCCTGAAATTATATATGGTGTAACATCTAGTGTGAGGGACATTGACCGGGAGACGTTATATCTGATCATCACCGTCATAAAATACTATCACTGGCACACCAGAACCCGCGTGTCTATGTACAGTGAACCCTTCCATGATAGGAGAGCAGTGGACCTGATCATGTCAGAACTGAGGTGGATCAAATGTTTGGAGGTCAGGAAGGATGGGAAAAATCGTTCATTATGGAGGAACGTACATATAGAATAATATTCACCTTCATGATGTTTTTGTGTTGTTATTTATTTATTTTCTCTTTAATGCAAGTGTATGATATATAATACGTGATTATTGTTTTCATTTAGTTTTTGTGGTCGAATGTACTGTAATATTTCTGTTTTTTTTTTACTAATAAAAATTGCCTCCTATATACAAGAATATAACTACTATAATACTGCTCCTATATACAAGAATATAATTACTATAATACTGCCCCTATATACAACAATATAACTACTATAATACTGCTCCTATGTACAAGAATATAACTATTATAATGCTGCTCCTATATACAATAATATAACTACTATAATACTGATTCTATATACAAGAATATAACTACTATAATACTGCTTCTATATACAAGAATATAACTACTATAATACTGCTCCTATATACAAGAATATACGGTAACTACGATAATACTGCTCCTATATACAAGAATATAACTACTATAATACTGCCTCCTATATACAAGAATATAACTACTATGATGAAGTCTTTTACACGGACCTCATTTACCCCCAGAGAAATAAATCTTCCTGGGATAAAAAAATCTTGCAATGGGATCAGTGTCCACGTTTAAAGTTGCCGATAGGGATTGAAGAGGATAGCCAATGGTATTCTTTGTTCTCTTTAGGAAGACTACTACGTACCGATATATTACTTAGACTTTTACTTTTCTTGAAGGAGATAAGCGGTTTTGCAGATGCAATTTCACAAAAAATACGGGTCATTTTTGATCATAAACCAGTTGTTTTTAATAACCTGTTTTATAGTCGGACAGTATATTGAATTGGAAGAAAAAAACAAGTCGCTTCATGTCTTCTTTTCTTTTTAGAGTTTTATTTTTGTATTTTTTGTTACAAGGTCCAGTCTGGGAATTTTTCTTGCTTTTTCGACTGCCTCATCCAACTCGTCTCTTGGATAACCGCGGGTTAGGAAGCGTTGATAAAGATCTTGGGTCTGAATTTCAAAATCTTTTTCCATTTTATTTATTTTTTTCAATCTTCAGAATTGGCTACACGGTAGTTGTTGATTCAGTGTGATGGGGAGGAAAGCTGCTATGATGGAGTCGGTTACTGGACGCTGTCGGTTTCCTTTATCCTTTTGTAAGGAATTGATTCTTTTTGATGGATAGTAGGACATCTAGGAATTCCATTTTAGTTGTACTGATTTTACTTGTGAATTTCATGTTCATATTATTGTCACTGATGTAGTTTACAAATTGTTCAAAATTTTCGGGGGCGCCATTCCCAATAATCAGTGTGTCATCGACATAACAAAAATATTTAACGATGTACGGCAAGAATGGGTTATCATTACAGTGTATATACATGTTTTCAAAAACGACCCAAAAAATAATAGCGAAAGAGCAAACTACTGGGGTCCCCATCAACGTTCCAGTACACTGGGCAGACCAATCACCTTGAAAAAAATGTTTCACATTCCGAACCCCCATTTCTTGTGGGATTCTGGGGTATAATCCTTCGATATCTACTGATGTCAGAATGTAGGAGTTCTGCCATTCTAAAGATTCTAGGGACAGAAGAAGATGGTCTGTGTCTCTGACATATGATGGTATTTCAGTTAAATGGGGATGTAACAGCCATTCTATATATCGTGATAGAGCTTCTGTGATTGCCCCAATACCAGCTGTGATGGGTCGTCCGGATGGAGTCTGGATGTTTTTATGTGTTTTGAAGGGGTACTTCCACCCTAGACATCTTATCCCCTATCCAAAGGATAGGGGATAAGATGTCTGATCACAGGGGTCACATCACGCCCCGTCCCCTCAATGCAAGTCTATGGGAGGGGGCGTGACGGCCGTCACGCCCCCTCCCATAGACTTGCATTGAGGGGACGGGGAGTGACGTCAGACGGGGGCGGAGTCCTGACGTCACAGACTTCCATTCCCTTGGTCGCGACCCAGACCCCCCAGCGACAGGACCCCCGCGATCAGACATCTTATCCCCTATCCTTTGGATAGGGGATAACATGTCTAGGATGGGAGTACCCCTTTAAGTAGAAAACACCAGCGTGGGCTGATGGGGTGTTGTGGGAGTAGCTTTTCTGCATCTCTTTTTTTTTTTAGGAACCTGTGGTGGCGGAGGAAAGGATACTGTCCCGTGGGAGTGTAGGGTGTCTAGGGTGTCGTTGTGCAGGATAATTAAGGGCGCTGTTAACCCTTGTCACTCGTGACGCCAGGGTGAGGCTCAAATACTGTGTTTCTTGATAGGCCGATTGCCACCCTTCCCAAAAGCAATAGGTGATGCAGAAATAAAGGATTGTCCACAACCACTGTTAACTGAAAACTTGCAGGGAAATTTTACTGAGGAGTTTCTGTGCATGAAGTCACAGTAACAGTCCAGATAACAGAGTCTCTTTACATCAGGCTTGAGCAGCGATTGACAGTCGGTTTGGATCATATAAGCCCAATTTGGCTTGTGAAGAATTGTATAGCAGAGATCTGCTGGATTTAGGGGAATATTGAGGTCCAGTGATCCTGTGATGAGTAGCGGGGAATTGCTTAGTATATCCGCTATGCTATAGGCCTAGGCCGCAAGGCTTTGGCCTAGGAATTAGTCTTGTAAGCTGCGGAGGTCCTACCTCTTCCAGAGTCAGCAACCCAAGAAGGAAGAGATGCTGCTTGCTTGGCAGCACAGGAACAAAAGAGAGCTAAGATGGCTGCAGCTCCCTTATATGGGCAGGGGCTGAGACGTTTTGGATTGGTCCAATCAGCTGTCACTCACTGTTACATTGCATTGTGGGTGATCACCTGACTACAAGCATCAAAGGTCCTTTAGCAAAACCATACAGTTCTAATCTAATCACGTGACCCGCAGGTCCTGCTATGCTCCGAACAGGTAGATAACTAAATATATACATATCTATACTACATATACATATCTATTCTATACATATCTATACTTATATAAATATTAAATAAAACTGCTATATACTTATTGACTAAGTGAGAGATGACAAGGGGAGATCTACAAAAGAGGGACCCCGACGTCCTAGGGACTCTGGCTATGGGGACCTCTTAGGTATCGTATATAATACGGTACCGGGACACCACAAACCCCTTTACTTGAAATAAGTCAACCTCGAAGCCTGTCCCCTAAGGCAGAGGAACTAGGACTAGAACAGGATTATACATATATTTTTCTATACATCCTGACAAATTCTAAGCAAACATTAAGTACATTCATACTTGCTTGTTACTCTGACTAGCAACTTGATTAGACAATAGGAATCTATCTAGACATTTATGCTATCTAGACAGTGAGGAAGCTATCTAACCTTTAGTTTCTAGCTCCTTAAACATTTTTATAGCTCTCTATAACATTTATGAGGCTAACTAGACATTTATATACAGCTTTCTATACATTTAGTCTCAAGCTGTCTAAACATTTTGAAATCTCACCACATTTTCTTTTTGCCATGATGAGTCACCTGTTAGTACACAGAAGGGTATATTGGCTTGCCTGAGGCCATCTACCAATAAGGATGGCTACTAGGGTCTAAGCTATTTTTTTGTGTACAGGAACCATATACATTTATAGTATACATTTACTAACACTCCAACAAGGTTCAGGCTCATACACCTGATAAGTGCAACATTTTGGCGAGAAAGTCCTATAAATATAGGGTTAGGCTGGGTCCACACTACGTTTTGTCCCATACGGGAGCGCATACGGCAGGAGGGAGCTAAAACCTCGCGCTCCCGTATGTGACCGTATGCGCTCCCGTATGCCATTCACTTCAATGAGCCGACCGGAGTGAAACGTTCGGTCCGGTCGGCTCATTTTTGCGCCGTATGCGCTTTTACAACCGGACCTAAAACCGTGGTTGACCACAGTTTTTGGTCCGGTTGTAAAAGCGCATACGGCGCAAAAATGAGCCGACCGGACCGAACGTTTCACTCCGGTCGGCTCATTGAAATGAATGACATACGGGAGCGCATACGGTAACATACGGGAGCGCGAGCTTTTAGCTCCCCCCTGCCGTATGCGCTCCCGTATGGGACAAAACGTAGTGTGGACCCAGCCTTAGGTACATAGAACGGACGTGTAAGGATCTGCAGTCCACCTACACTAGGAGTCTATGAGAAACACGGCTTTACCACAATCAGCCGGGCACAAAAACTTACGAATCTCCTACTGGCTAGGAGTCTCTTGACCTGATGGTCAGGCACAAAGCTTGATGGTTACGTTGCTGATCTTAAAACTGGAGCAATCTTAGCACAGTCCTGCTAGGCACATGTCTTGAACCTGGTTACTGAAAAAACAAAAGTGGTTAGAATAGAAAAGCAATAAACATTACTTTACAGTCCTTCAAAAGACATTTCTTCTGAATCTTCTTGTGCCTCTTGTAGTTCCTCTATATCTACCAACATCTGGAGCAGGTGAGGAGTTAATGTAACTCTCCCACACCACATTGGTGAGAGTAGAATGGTTAACAGTAGGATTCAAAGTGAACAAAGGTTTACTGGTCGGGATCAAAGTGGTTGCATAAGGTTTTAGCACCATCTCCATATCAGGAGTTGGGCAAAACACTTTCGTCAGTACCCTGGAAGCAGGAAAACTCTCCATGTCAGAAGAGGGCCTTGGTACATAGGTTGGTACCTGTGCAGGAGGCAAACTCTCATTGCTCCGAGAGGGTCTAGGTACGTACGTTGGTACCCTTGCCGGAGACAAACTTTCATTGCTCCGAGAGGGTCTAGGTACGTACGTTGGTACCTCTGGAATCTCATTGCTCCGAGAGGGTCTAGGTACGGTCTTTGGTGCCCACAATTTAGGCTTACTTTCTTGATCTTGAGCAGGACTTGGCACTTTACTGTACACAGAAAATGATTGATGCTGTAGAGGCTCCTCCTCCTTGAGTACGGTGGTGGAGGCATCAGGAGCAGACTATTTCGGCCTCAGGTTGAAGGGATCCGATTCCCAATCTGTAGATGGAAAGTATTTGAAGGGAAGCTGTGTTGGGGCTGTTGGTCTTGTGACCGCTGCAGCCCATTCTCCACGCAGGCTCTGGACAGGGGTGTACTCCACTATCTCACCCGCCTCCAGAGAGTAGAACTTCTTATGAAGATATGGCCTCTGTACTGCTCGCCGGTTTACGAGGATGGTTTGCCCAGTGTGGCAATCTAGGAGTGTCCCATAACCTCTGACCTTGTGGAACTTGGCCACAGTTGCTCTTCGTCGTTCTAGAGGCTCCTCCCCTTCTCGGGGATGGTCCCATTTGCGGATGAATAAAGCTTCCATTTCTTGGGGGCGTACAGTTCTCTGTGTCAGGCCTTTAATCTATCCATCAGTTCAGCCAGCTCGGCTTCTTGACGGGCCCTGGAATTGGTGGGAGTGACTTCCCAGGTATGGGTTGTAGAACAGCGTGCATATACTCGATGAGTCCCGGCTCGTCCCCAAATATTTACTGGGGCAAATTTGGTGAGCACGGCCGTGCACTCGGCAAAGCAGATAGGGGTATTTTAGCTTCAGGGCTGGAGGAGGAAGAATAGGCTGCCTCTGGCAGGGTACTCACTGCAGACTCCTTCGATGGAATTTCGGACCACGAGCCCCAGGTCCTGTGGTGAGGGGACAATCTAACCGGCGATGCACCTACAGGTGTCCCTGCGCTCTCCGCTGGAGGTGTCTCTGGTCAATCGTCGTCATCATCAGGCAGTGGGGGAAGATTGCAGGCCCCCTCTTCGTCTAATGACAACCGCTGCAGACGGTCGCAAGTTCTTGAAAAAGTCGGGCTGCGACTGCCACAACTTTCCGCTGTTCTGGCGCCATTGTGCTTCTCTCACCACGTGGGACGCTGCTCTCCGCCATGTCTGTACTCCCCGACTCTCTTTGCAGACTGAAGAGGTCGCTGTGCGTGGCGTCTTTTATAGTGGGCTTCCCCAAAATGGCGGCCGGCAGGAAGGACGTCATCGGTGCAGCCCCGACTTCCGGTCCTCCCAGAAACAACTACTGTGTCTCCAAGTTCCCTTTTGGTTGCGACACAACAACTTGGTAGCAACACCCTGGGGCGGGTCATGGCGCAGCGCGGGCCTTTTTCGCGCACTTCTCTGGTAGCAGGTTAACTCCTCCCATGCTGACTGGACCAGAGGATCGTAGCATGAATTCGTTTTGAAATTTACACATTCTTGCTGCTCTTGAATTATCGCCTCCCCCCTTGCAAGTTACACCACACGCACTGCTCTTGTACACGATAATGCGGTCTGCGACACATAAATAATGTCCGTTACTTTCTGGGGGGGAGTACAACTTCACTAGTGGCAACAGCAGTAGGCACACACCCGAATCCTGTTCGTGCTATGCCAAATAGGGTTGTGGTGGTGGAGGAGAGGATACTGTCCCATGGGAGTGTAGGGTAGTTAGGGTGTCATTGTGCAGGATAATTAAGGGTGCTGTTAACCCTTGTCATGCGTGATGCCAGGGTGAGGGTTAAATGCTGTGTTCTTGATAGGCCTATAGCCACCCTTCCCAAAAGCAATAGGTGATGCAGAAATAAAGGATTGTCCACAACCGCTGTTAACTGAAAACTTGCAGGAACTTTTACTGAGGAGTTTCTGTGCATGAAGTAACAGTCCAGATAACAGAGTCTCTTTACATCAGGCTTGAGAAGCGATTGACAGTCGGTTGAAATCAGATAAGCCCAATTTGGCTTGTGAAGTATTGTATAGCAGAGATCCGCTGGATTTAGAAGAACATTGAGGTCCAGTGATCTTGCGATGAGTAGCAGGGAATTGCTTAGTATATCCGCTATGCTATAGGACTAGGCCGTAAGGCTTTGGCCTAGTAATTAGTCTTGTAAGCTGCGGAGGTCCTACCTCTTCCAGAGTCAGCAACCCAAGAGAGAAGAGATGCTGCTTGCTTGGCAGCACAGGAATAAAAGAGAGCTAAGATGGCTGCAGCTCGCTTATATGGGCAGTTGCTGAGCCGTTTTGGATTGGTCCAATCAGCTGTCACTCACTGTTACATTGCATTGTGGGTGATCACCTGACTACAAGCACCAAAGGTCTGTTACGCCGAGCGCTCCGGGTCCCCGATCTTGTTGCCATTGTGCCAGTGAAAGCGTTTCCTTGTGTGTTCCTAGCCTGTGTTCCAGACCTCCTGCCGTTGCCCCTGACTACGATCCTTGCTGCCTGCCCTGACCTTCTGCTACGTCTGACCTTGCTCTTGTCTACTCCCTTGTACCGCGCTTATCTCAGCAGTCAGAGAAGTTGAGCCATTGCCAGTGGATACGACCTGGTTGCTACCGCCGCTGCAAGACCATCCCGCTTTGCGGCAGGCTCTGGTGAATATCAGTAGCAACTTAGAACCGGTCCACCGACACGGTCCACGCCAATCCCTCTCTGGCACAGAGGATCCACCTCCAGCCAGCCGAATCGTGACAGTAGATCCGGCCATGGATCCCGCTGAGGTCCCACTGCCAGTTGTCGCCGACTTCACCACGGTGGTCGCCCAGCAGTCGCAACAGATAGCGCAACAAGGCCACCAGCTGTCTCAACTGACCGTGATGCTACAGCAGCTACTACCACAGCTTCAGCAATCATCTCCTCCGCCAGCTCCTGCACCTCCTCCGCAGCGAGTGGCCGCTTCCGGCCTACGACTATCCTTGCCGGATAAATTTGATGGGGACTCTAAGTTTTGCCGTGGCTTTCTTTCGCAATGTTCCCTGCATTTGGAGATGATGTCGGACCAGTTTCCAACTGAAAGGTCTAAGGTGGCTTTCGTAGTCAGCCTTCTGTCTGGGAAAGCTCTGTCATGGGCCACACCGCTCTGGGACCGCAATGATCCTGTCACTGCCTCTGTACACTCCTTCTTCACGGAAATTCGAAGTGTCTTTGAGGAACCTGCCCGAGCCTCTTCTGCCGAGACTGCCCTGCTGAACCTGGTCCAGGGTAATTCTTCTGTTGGCGAGTACGCCATCCAGTTCCGTACTCTTGCCTCCGAATTATCCTGGAATAACGAGGCCCTCTGCGCGACCTTTAGAAAAGGCCTATCCAGTAACATTAAAGATGTGCTGGCCGCACGAGAAATTCCTTCTAACCTACATGAACTTATTCATCTTGCCACCCGCATTGACATACGTTTTTCCGAAAGGCGTCAGGAGCTCCGCCAGGATATGGACTTTGTTCGCACGAGGCGGTTTCTCTCCCCGGCTCCTCTCTCCTCTGGTCCTCTGCAATCCATTCCTGTGCCTCCCGCCGTGGAGGCTATGCAAGTTGACCGGTCTCGCTTGACACCTCAAGAGAGGACACGACGCCGCATGGAGAACCTTTGCCTGTACTGTGCCGGTACCGAACATTTCTTGAAGGATTGTCCTATCCGTCCTCCTCGCCAGGAAAGACGCACGCTGACTCCGCACAAAGGTGAGACAGCTCTTGATGTGAACTCTGCTTCCCCACGTCTTACTGTGCCTGTGCGGATGTCTTCTTCTACCTTCTCTGCTATGGCCTTCTTGGATTCCGGATCTGCAGGAAATTTTATTTTGGCCTCTCTCATCAACAGGTTCAACATCCCGGTGACCAGTCTCGCCCGACCCCTCTACATCAATTCTGTTAACAATGAAAGATTGGACTGTATCGTGCGTTACCGCACGGAACTTCTCTTAATGTGCATTGGACCCCATCACGAAAAAATTGAATTTTTGGTCCTCTCTAACTGCACTTCAGAGATTCTTCTTGGATTACCGTGGCTTCAACGCCATTCCCCAACCCTTGATTGGACCACAGGGGAAATCAAGAACTGGGGTACTTTTTGCCACAAGGACTGTCTTAAACCGGCTCCCAGTACTCACAGTCGTGACCCTGTTGTTCCTCCGGTATCTGGTCTTCCTAAGGCCTATCTGGACTATGCTGATGTTTTTTGCAAGAAACAAGCAGAGACTCAAGCATTGACCTCCTCCCGGGTACTACTCCACCCCGGGGCAGAATCTATCCTCTGTCTGCTCCAGAAACCCAAGCCATGTCGGAATACATCCAGGAGAACCTAAAAAAGGGGTTTATCCGCAAGTCCTCCTCTCCTGCCGAGGCTGGATTTTTTTTTGTCTCCAAAAAAGTTGGCTCCCTACGCCCTTGTATTGATTACCGCGGACTTAATAAAATCACGGTAAAAAACCGCTACCCCCTACCTCTTATCTCGGAACTCTTTGACCGCCTACAAGGCGCCCACATCTTTACCAAGCTGGACTTAAGAGGTGCTTATAATCTCATCCGCATCAGGGAGGGGGACGAATGGAAAACTGCATTTAACACCAGAGATGGACACTTTGAGTATCTGGTCATGCCCTTCAGCCTTTGCAACGCCCCTGCCGTCTTCCAAGACTTTGTAAATGAAATTTTTCGTGATCTTCTATATACCTGTGTTGTGGTTTACCTGGACAATATTCTGATTTTTTCTGCCAACTTGGAAGAACACCGCCAGCATGTCCGCATGGTTCTTCAGAGACTTCGGGACAATCAACTATATGCCAAAATGGAAAAATGTCTCTTTGAATATCAGTCTCTTCCCTTCCTAGGATACTTAGTCTCTGGCCAGGGATTACAAATGGACCCAGACAAACTCTCTGCCGTCTTAGATTGGCCACGCCCCTCCGGACTCCGTGCTATCCAACGTTTTTTGGGGTTCGCCAATTATTACAGACAATTTATTCCACACTTTTCTACTATTGTGGCTCCTATCGTGGCTTTAATCAAGAAAAATGCCAATCCTAAGTCCTGGTCTCCTCAAGCGGAAGACGCATTTAAACTTCTCAAGTCTGCCTTTTCTTCTGCTCCCGTACTCTCCGGACCTGACCCATCTAAACCCTTCTTATTGGAGGTAGACGCCTCCTCAGTGGGAGCTGGAGCAGTTCTTCTACAAAGAAATTCTTCCGGGCATGCTGTTACTTGTGGGTTTTTTTCTAGGACCTTCTCTCCGGCGGAGAAAAACTACCCCATTGATGATCGAGAACTACTGGCCATAAAATTGGCGCTTGAGGAATGGAGGCACCTGCTGGAGGGATCCAAATATCCATTTATTATTTACACTGATCACAAGAATATCTCTTATCTCTAGTCTGCCCAATGTCTGAACCCTCGCCAGGCTAGGTGGTCGTTGTTCTTTGCCCGTTTTAACTTTGAAATCCATTTTCGCCCTGCTGACAGGAACATTAGGGCCGATGCCCTCTCTCGTTCTTCAGATGCCTCTGAAGTGGAAGCCTCTCCGCAACACATTATTCCTCCGGACTGTCTGATCTCCACTTCGCCAGCTTCCATCAGACAAACTCCTCCAGGGAAGACCTTCGTTTCTCCATGCCAGCGTCTCGGGATTCTCAAGTGACACTCCTCCCACCTCGCAGGCCATGTGGGCATCAAAAAATCCGTTCAACTCATCTCTCGTTTTTATTGGTGGCCTACTCTGGAGACTGACGTTGTTGATTTCGTGCGGGCCTGTACTGTCTGTGCCCGGGATAAGACTCCTCGCCAGAAGCCTACTGGTCTCCTTCACCCTCTGCCTGTTCCTGAACAGCCTTGGTCACAGATTGGTATGGACTTTATTACGGACTTGCCCTCATCCCGTGGCAACACAGTTGTTTGGGTGGTCGTTGATCGATTTTCCAAGATGGCACATTTTATCCCTCTTCCAGGCCTTCCTTCAGCGCCTCAGTTGGCTAAGCAATTTTTTACACACATTTTTCGCCTCCACGGGTTGCCCACGCATATTGTCTCGGATAGAGGCGTTCAATTCGTGTCTAAATTCTGGAGGGCCCTCTGTAAGCAGCTCAAGATCAAATTAAACTTCTCTTCTTCTTATCATCCCCAATCCAATGGGCAAGTAGAAAGAATTAATCAGGTCCTGGGTGACTATTTACGGCATTTTGTTTCCTCCCGCCAGGATGACTGGGCAGATCTTCTACCATGGGCCGAATTCTCATACAACTTCAGAGTCTCCGAATCTTCTGCTAAATCCCCATTTTTCGTGGTGTACGGCCGTCACCCTCTTCCTCCCCTCCCCACTCCCATGCCCTCTGGTTTGCCCGCTGTTGATGAAGTGACTCAAGATCTTTCCACCATATGGAAAGAAACCCAAAATTCTCTTTTACAGGCTTCATCCCGGATGAAAAAATTTGCTGATAAAAAAAGAAGAACTCCCCCCCCATTTTTGCTCCCGGAGACAAGGTATGGCTCTCCGCTAAGTATGTCCGCTTTCGTGTCCCCAGTTATAAACTGGGACCACGCTATCTTGGTCCTTTCAAAATCTTGTGCCAGATCAACCCTGTCTCTTACAAACTCCTTCTTCCTCCTTCTCTCCGTATTCCCAATGCCTTCCATGTCTCTCTCCTTAAACCACTCATCCTTAACCGCTTCTCTGCCAAAGTTGTCTCTCCCACTCCTGTTTCCGGTTCGTCTGACGTCTTCTCGGTGAAGGAGATTCTAGCATCCAAGACAGTCAGAGGTAAAAGATTCTTCTTGGTTGACTGGGAGAATTGTGGCCCAGAGGAGAGATCTTGGGAACCTGAGGACAACATCCTAGACAAAAGTCTTATCCTCAGGTTCTCAGGCTCCAAGAAGAGGGGGAGACCCAAGGGGGGGGGTACTGTTACGCCGAGCGCTCCGGGTCCCCGCTCCTCCCCGGAGCGCTCGCAGCGTCCTCTCATTCGCAGCGCCCCGTTCAGACCTCCTGACCGGGGGCGCTGCGATATCACTCCCAGCCGGGATGCGATTCGCGACGCAGGACGCGCCCGCTCGCGATGCGCATCCCGGCTTCCGTACCTGAGCGGTTCTCCGTCTGTGTTGTCCCGGCGCACGCGGCCCCGTTCCTTAGGGCGCGCGCGCGCCGGGTCTCTGCGATTTAAAGGGCCACTGCGCCACTGATTGGCGCAGCAGGCCTAATCAGTATCTTCACCTGTGCACTCCCTACTTATACTTCACTTCCCCTGCACTCCCTTGCTGGATCTTGTTGCCATTGGGCCAGTGAAAGCGTTTCCTTGTGTGTTCCTAGCCTGTGTTCCAGACCTCCTGCCGTTGCCCCTGACTACGATCCTTGCTGCCTGCCCTGACCTTCTGCTACGTCCGACCTTGCTCTTGTCTACTCCCTTGTACCGCGCTTATCTCAGCAGTCAGAGAGGTTGAGCCGTTGCTAGTGCATACGACCTGGTTGCTACCGCCGCTGCAAGACCATCCCGCTTTGCGGCGGGCTCTGGTGAATACCAGTAGCAACTTAGAACCGGTCCACTGACACGGTCCACGCCAATCCCTCTCTGACACAGAGGATCCACCTCCAGCCAGCCGAATCGTGACAAGGTCCATTAGCAAAACCATAGAGTTCTAATCTAATCACGTGACCCGCAGGTCCTGCTACGCTCCGAACAGGTAGATAACTAAATATATACATATCTATACTTATAATTATATAAATATTAAATAAAACTGCTATATACTTATTGACTAAGTGAGAGGTGACAAGGGGAGATCTACAAAAGAGGGACGTAATACGGTACCGGGACACCACAAACCCATTTTCAGTAAACTTTCTCAGAAAGTTTTTTATTTTATTGGAAATTTTTTGAGTGGGATCTGAAGGCAATGGAGGATATGTGGTGGTATCCTGTAACTGCCTATTGGCTTCTTGAATGTCATATTCATTTTTCTTATATTTTTTATATAGATCGATTTCAAAATTCATGGGATCAAATTCTGTTGGAATACAAAAACGTAACCCTTTACTGAGAACTTGCCTGGTAGCTGAATCAAGTGGTCCGTTGGTTAGGCTGCATTCACACCACGTTTTTGCAATACAGTTTCCGTATGAGGTTTATGATGAAAAACGGATTCCTCAAAACCTGACTAAACTGTATCAAAATGTGTGCACAAATTTTAACCCATATACAGTTAAAAACTGTATACGGTTTAAAAAATGATGTCCGGTTACATCCGTTTAAGAAAAAAACTTTTAAGTTTTTAACTTTTCACTCCATTATGAATAAAGTTTCACTTGTTTAATTTAAATTCCAAGAAAAAAAACTGTGCAAAGTAAAAAACCGTATGGTGAAAACCGGATGGAACCGAACGCACATACAGCTCTGTACGGTTCCCATTGACTCCCATGTTCCCACTCTCAAAAAAAAAAAAAAAAAAAACGTATACAGTTAAATACAGTTTTTCACCCGCACCAAAAACCGTGGTAGGCTACAGTTTTTGGTAAGGGAAAAAAACTGACAAAACCTTACAGGATGCAAAACTGACACAACCTGATGCATCTTTTGGCGTACGGTTTTCAATGGAGAGTCAATGCATACGGGTTTCAATACGGTTCCGTACGGTTTTCACATAGAAAACGTATACGGCAATTGTATTGCGAAAACATGGTGTGAATGCAGCCTTAGATTGATTACTGTGAATTCTTCTACTCGTGGGGGGAACCACTTCACCAGTTTTTGTCACCTGCGGTTTTTGGTGGAAGCTTGTTCTCCTTCCTCTTCTAATTCGTCTCTTAAAGGGACAGATGGGTTAGGGGTGAGAATTGTTGTATTCTGTGCGGTTTCTTCTTCTGACTGCGGTTTTCTATGCTGTTGAGTTTTTAACAGGTTTTTATTCCCGGAGTCCGTATGTTCATCCAAATTGCTGGATATGGACTCAGTAAGTCCAGTAGTCGCGGTTTTTCCTCTGTTGTGGGCGAGTGCGTTTTTTCTGGCTTTTTTTTTTTTTTTTGTAGATTTTTATTCCATGTTAAAACTTTCTTATCTTCATAATCCTGTTTGTCTCGTATGAATTTATCTTTTTTTGTTCCTTCAGTTCTGCTTGAATCGGTACCAGGCGTTTTTCCAGCTTTTTCATGAATGTAGAAAATTGGTTTTCCGTGAGTCTGATTCTTAATTCTGTCTTGGCTCGGCAGAGATCTGTTGTTATCTTTTCATATTCCATTTCATTTCGTGGCAAAGTAAGTGTTAATAATGTCAAAGAATGATTAAGAATAACTTGCTCCCATTAAAAAAAAAACATCATCGTGCAAAAATTGTGAAGGTTCTTTAAAAACGCGGAGTCCTCTTTGGACTCTATTACATTTCTTATAAGATTTCAGTACTGACCAAATTTGCTCAGTTCCCTTTTCGGCCAGCTGTGAGACTTTAAAGGGGTACTCCCGTGGAAAAAAATGTTTTTTAATCAACTGGTGCCTGAAAGTTAAACAGATTTGTAAATGACTTCTATTAAAAAATCTTAATTCTTTCAGTACTTATGAACTTCTGAAGTTAAGGTTGTTCTTTTCTATCTAAGTGCTCTCTGATGACACGTGTTTCCCCATAGCAAACATATGCTGCTCTGGACAGTTCCTAAAATGGACAGCAGAGGTCAGCAGAGAGCACTGTGGTCAGGACATCAGAGGAAATGAATTTCTTTTTTGGATTTCTCTTTAGTATACAGCCCCTAAAAAGTACTGGAAGGATTAAGATTTTTTAATAAAAGTGATTTCCAAATCTGTTTAACTTTCTGGCACCAGTTGATTTAAAATAGAAAAAAAAAAAAAGTTTTCCATGGGACTACCCCTTTAACCCCTTAAGGACCAGGCCATTTTACACCTTAGGACCAGAGCATTTTTTGCACATCTGACCACTGTCACTTTAAACATTAATAACTCTGGAATGCTTTTAGTTATCATTCTGATTCCGAGATTGTTTTTTCGTGACATATTCTACTTTAACATAGAGGTAAAATTTTGTGGTAACTTGCATCCTTTCATGGTGAAAAATCCCCAAATTTGATGAAAAAAATGAAAATTTTGCATTTTTCTAACTTTGAAGCTCTCTGCTTGTAAGGAAAATGGATATTCCAAATTATTTTTTTTGGTTCACATATACAATATGTCTACTTTATGTTTGCATCATAAAATTGATGAGTTTTTACTCTTGGAAGACACCAGAGGGCTTCAAAGTTCAGCAGCAATTTTCCAATTTTTCACAAAATTTTCAAACTCACAATTTTTCAGGGACCAGTTCAGGATTGAAGTGGATTTGAAGGGTCTTCATCTTAGAAATTCCCCACAAATGACCCCATTATACAAACTGCACCCCCCAAAGTATTCAAAATGACATTAAGTCAGCGTTTTAACCCTTTAGGTGTTTCACAGGAATAGCAGCAAAGTGAAGAAGTGTGTTTTTTTTTTTTTTTTTGCATCTGTCAAAACCGCTGTAACAATCAGCCACCCATGTGCAAATCACCTCAAATGTACATGGTGCACTCTCCCTTCTGGGCCTTGTTGTGCGCCCACATATGGGGTATCTCCGTAGTCGGGAGAAATTGCATTACAAATTTTGGGGGGCTTTTTTCCCTTTTACCTCTTGTCAAAATGAAAAGTATAGGGCAACACCAGCATGTTAGTGTAACAAATTAATTTTTTTACAGTAACATGCTGGTGTAGACCCCAACTTCACTTTTTCATAAGGGGTGAAAGGAGAAAAAGCCCCCAAAATTTGTTAGGCAATTTCTCCCGAGTACGGCGATACCCCATATGTGGCCCTAAACTGTTGCCTTGAAATACGACAGGGCTCCAAAGTGAGAGAGCACCATGCACATTTGAGGCCTGAATTAGGGATTTGCATAGGGGTGGACATAGGGGTATTCTACGCCAGTGATTCCCAAACAGGGTGCCTCCAGCTGTTGCAAAACTCCCAGCATGCTTGGACAGTCAACAGCTGGAGGCTCCATTTTGAAAACAGTGGCGTACCAGATGTTTTTCATTTTTATTGGGGAGTGGAGGGGGGCTGTGTAGGGGTATGTGTATATGTAGTGTTTTTTACTTTTTACTTTATTTTGTGTTAGTGTAGTGTAGTGTTTTTAGGGTACAGTCACACGTGCAGGGGGGATTACAGCGAGTTTCCCACTGCGAGTTTGAGCTGCCGCGCAAAATGTGCTGCATCGCAAACTTGCAGCCTGATACTCAATGTAAGCCCCTGCCCATGTGAATGTACCCGGTACATTCACAGGGGGGACGGGACCTCCAGCTGTTGCAAAACTACAACTCTAAGCATGCACAGTCTATCAGTGCATGCTGGTAGTTATAGTTTTGCAACAGCTGGAGGCACACAGGTTGGGAAACACTGAGTTAGGAAACAGACAATGTTTCCCAACCAGTGTGCCTCCAGTTGTTGCAAAACCACAACTCCCAGCATGCCCAGACAGCCGAAGGGCATATTGGGAGTAGTGGTTACGCAACAGCTGGAGGAGAACAGTTTGGGGACCACTGTGTAGTGGTGTCCAAGCTGTAGCCCTCCAGATGTTGCAAAACTACAACTCCCAGAATGCCAAAACTGTCGAGGCATGCTGGGAGTTGTAGTTCTGCAACATCTGAAGGGCCAGATGTTACATAACTACAACTCCCAGCATGCCTGGACAGTAAGGGCATGCTGAGGATGTGTAGTTTTGCAACATCTGGAAGGGCACAGTGGTCTCCAAACTGAGGACCTCCAGATGTTGCAAAACTGCAACTCCCAGCATGCCCAGACGCCAAGGGCTGTCTGGACATGCTGGGAGTTGTAGTATACAGGGTCCCATTACAGCAATGCATGTCGCTTTATGGCGACGTGCATTGATGTAAAGGGCCCGACCGTGGCTGAAGAGGAACTCACCTGTCGCCGCCGCCGCCGTCTTCATCGCCGGGATCCGGGTCTTCAGGGACAAGGTAAGTACCAGGTCCGGGCCCCAGCACTCCCCCGTCCCCGCCGAGTCCTCCGGTCTTCCTCCCGTCCTCACCGGACTTCCAGGGGCCGGGCAGGACGGGAGGAAGTAACCCCCCCCCCCCCCCCTCCTGCGATTGGTCGGTTAGTTCTAACCGAGGAATCGCAGGGGATCGGAGGAGGTGGCCGGCTTGCCACCTCGCTACTATACTCCAGCATGGTCCTGGCTGTCTGTGAAAACCGGGATCATGCGAAATTACCGGGCGGTCGGGTCCCAGAGACCCGATCAGCCTGGTATCGCCGCAAATCGCAAACCGACATGCCCCCCCCTCGGCGTTTGCCCTGGATCCCTGATGAAGGATTTCAGCAGGGATCCGCTTCCGATCTCGGCCCGGCGCGCGGCAGAGACCGGAGAAACACCAGGACGGTCTGGAACGTCCTTAGTCCTTAAAGCCCAGGGTGCGGGGATGTTCCAGAACGTCCTTGGTCCTTAACTGGTTAAATTCTAAGAATCTTGTGCTCAGTGCTTGGGTACAATCTTCAAGATTACATGTGGTATCCCGGTACCGTATTGCATACGTTACCTTGTGGTGAGGTCCCCAAAGTCAGAGTCCCTAGGAACAGTGGGGGTCCTCTACCTTAGCTAGCCCCTCGTCACCCCTTAGTTAATATTTATGTAAATAAAAATGTAAATATGTCTATTAAAGATTCGTACCTTGTTTGCGTCGCAGGATCTGCGGGTCATGTGACTGAGTTGCAGAACTCTATGATTTTTGCTAAAGGACCTTTGGTGGTTTTGCACATGTGATCACCCACAATGCATTGTAACGGTGAGTGACAGCTGATTGGACCAATCTAAAACAGCTCAGCCCCTGCCCATATAAGGGAGCTGCAGCCATTAATCGCTCTCTTGTTCCTGCTCTGCCAAGCAAGCAGCATCATTGCTCTCTTGGGTTGCTGACTCTGGACGAGGTAGGACCTCCGCAGCTTACAAGACAAATAACTAGGCCTAAGCCTGCACTAGAGACAGATAGTTCATACAATTCCCTGTTACCTCCGCAAGATCTCCGGACCTAATCAAACCCCTAAATCCGGCGGATCTATGCAAATACAATCCTCTAAAGCTAAAGAGAACTTTCCGGTCCTAAGCATCTGTCAATCACTGCTGTGCTGTTTAAATTGACTCTGTTATCTGGACTGTTACCGTTATTGCAAATACAGAAAATCTTCAGTAAAGATTCCGCAAGTTTTAAGTTCAGCACTGCTGTGGACAATCTATTTATTCTACACTCACCTATCACTCTTGGGAAGAGTTTTAACCCTCACCCTGGCGTCACGAGTGACAAGGGTTAACAGCGCCCTTTTATTACCAAGAACAGCAACACCCCAATTACCCTATACCCCCACAAGGCTTTCTTTCCCAAGTTTACCACATACATTTTTCAAAATGTTGGAGCGACCAACTCTTCCATTATGTAGGAGGTGGATGAGGCCGATGCAGTTCCAAGACTGAGGCTTGAAAGATCCTGCAAACGTGCTCAACTCCAAGTTATAGCCATACAATATAGCAGTGGTCTCCAACCTGCGGACCTCCAGATGTTGCAAAACTACAACTCCCAGCATGCCCGGACAGCCAACGGCTGTCCGGGCATACTGGGAGTTGAAGTTTTGCAAATGGGAAGCCTTGATTTACCTTTCGTGATCAGTGTGGATCCTCTGTAGGAGGCAGACAGGTGTTTGGCTGTCCGAGCATGCTGGGAGTTGTAGTTTTGCAACATCTGGAGGTCTGCAGATTGAAGACTACTGCAATATAGGATAAGAGGGAAGAGTGGCACTCTGTGGAGGAATCCTAGCCAGATGGATGCACTTGGGCTACAGGGAGACAAAGAGCTCTGATGCAAATACTTAGGGGTGCAGGTATCATGTAGCAAACTGTAAATCGATAGGAGATAGGAAAAAAAGCGCACTCACCCATTTGTAGATGCTGTAAATGTAGAAAACGTTATTACATGGTCATCTGGATACCAGGAACGGGTGGAGGACGTGGAGGAGGCAAGAGAAGCGACTAGTTTCACGCCCTTGGATGCTTTGTCTAGCTAAGGTGCAACAACTGGAAAAAGGAAGTGAGGTTTTTAAACATCCAGGGTTCCTGATGTAACAAATGCAAATTAGTTATAATCAAACACATGAGCAAATATCGCCAAGAAATCGTAGGAAATAAGAAAAAGAAAAGAAAAAGGAGCAGAGATGAAAACTTTTTGCGAGAATCGGAGAATAAAAAAGAAAAGGGGAGAGGGAAAAAGCTGGAAAAACGCCTGGTACCGATTCAAGCAGAACTGAAGGAATGAAAAAAAGATAAATTCATACAGGATTATGAAGATAAGAACATTTTTACATGGAAAGTTCGTATCAGCTCACCCTCGCACACAGTGCACGGACCAGGCATGGACTCCGCCCCGGCAGGTACAGATGAGAAGAAAAGTCGTCCAGCTCTTAACTCGGGGAACAGTAACTTTATTAGGATGCCATGGAGAACATACAGGTACACGAAAGTTTGACACGTTTCGGCTTGAGTTATTGAGCCTTAGTCAGGCTTAGCCTTGACTAAGGCTCAGTAACTCGAGCCGAAACGCGTCACAAAATTTTGTGTACCTGTATGTTCTCCATGGCATCCTAATAAAGTTACTGTTCCCCGAGTTAAGAGCTGGACGACTTTTCTTCTCATCTGTAACCTTTTTACATGGAATAAAAATCTACAAAAAAAGAGCCAGAAAAAAGGCACTCACCCACGACAGGAAAAACCGAGACTACTGGACTACTGAGGAACGAAAAAAAGATAAATTCATACGAGACAAACAGGATTATGAAGATAAGAAAGTTTTTACGTGGAATAAAAATCTACAAAAAAAAAAGCCGGAAAGAACGCACTCACCCACGACAGAGGAAAAACTGCGACTACTGGACTTACTGGAGTCCACATCCAGCAATTCGGATGAACATACGGACTCCGGCAATAAAAACCTGTTAAAAACTCCACCTCGTAGAAAATCGCAGTCAGAAGAAGAAACCGCACAGAATACAACAATTCACACCCCTAATCCATCTGTCCCTTTAAGAGACGAATTAAAGAGGAAGGAGAACAAGCTTCCACCAAAAAATGAAAACAGGTGAAGTGGTTCCCCCCACGAGAAGAAGAATTCACAGTAATCAAATCTAACCAACCACTTGATTCAGCTACCAGGCAAGTTCTCAGTAAAGGGTTACGTTTTTGTATTCCAACAGAATTTGATCCCATGAATTTTGAAATAGATCTATATAAAAAATATAAGAAAAATGAATTTATTATTTTTTTTTTAAGAGAACGAATCTTTGGAAATTCTATCTACCCAAAAGTAAATGTTTAAATCAAACTAAAATAGGAAATCTTGTCTTTTTTTGCACAGGAGACTCTGCCTGACATGGATCGGGAAGGAATAGCCCTATTAATGAGCCTGACAGACGGAAATTATGAATTTTGCAAAAATTATGAAAAAAAAACCAATAAAACCTTTTTTAGTGGAAGAGTAAAATCTACCTTTAACCCTCCTATACAGCACGTTAGTGGTCGTGATATTTATTCTAAACAAGTGATGAATCAAATGAAAGCTCTTATGTATCCTAAAGCTAATTCAAATCTATCTAAAGAGGAAGAAAAAGCCCTGGAAAATTTACTGGAAAGAAAGGAACGAGTCATTAAAAAAGATGATAAAGGCCAAAACGTGGTTATTATGACAAAATAATACGGTCATGGTGGTAAATGTTGGCACCCCTGAAATTTTTCAAGAAAATGAAGTATTTCTCACAGGAAAGGATTGCAGTACCACGTTTGAACTTGATGGACGTATGTCTTTTTTCAACCGTACTATTAGTGTTGCTCACTAATATTCGCGATGCAAATTTTATTCGCGAATATCGCATATTCGCAATTACGAATATTCCTTTTTTTGGTTTTTTTTCACAGTACACATCACAGTGATCATCCCTCTCTGCTTCCAGCTTGTGTGGTGTAAAGAAGGCTCTAATACTACTGTGTGAGACCACCGGGCGAATTTCCGTATATATGCTAATGTTTATATGCAAATTTTCGCATATGCAAATTTTCGCATACGCGAATTTTCACGTATGCGGAAATAAATCACGAATATTACGAATATGCTAATTTAGCGAATATATGACGAATATTCGTCCATATATTCGCAAAATATCGCAAATTCGAATATTGCCTATGCCTCTCAACACTACTAACTATGTAACTATGTTTTGCTATACACATGTTTATTCCCTTTGTGTAAATATATATATATATATAGATCTCCTCTCCTCTGTATATATATATAGATCTCCTCTCCTCTGTATATATATATATTGCAGTAACACAGGTTTTGATATACACATGTTTATTCCCTTTGTGTAAATTGGAACTAAACCAAAAAAGGAGGAAAAAAGCAAATTGGACATAATGTCACCAAACTCCAAAAATGGCCTGGACAAAATTATTTGCACCCTTTCAATATTGTGGTAAAATAAGATTGTTTCAAGCATGTGATGCTCCTTTAACCCCTTAAAGGGGTAGTCCAGTGGTGAA
>NC_079197.1:185723203-185890703 GCF_029499605.1 Hyla sarda | reverse complement strand
TGGATATAGGCAGCACACCAAAATAGGTGAAAAAATAAGTGTTTTATTCCAAGGAAAATTGACAACGTTTCAGCGATCTCTCACCGCCATTTTCAAGTGATTTACAAGTGATACAAGCGGGGTTAAATACCTCCCCGGATAAGTGACATCATCAACATTTGCATATCATGTGACATCTGACATATTATAAACAAAGTATAAAATATACAAACCAATAAGTGAAAACATAATCAATTTAGTGCATTCAATACAGTGGTGTGCTGCCTACATCCATTTATATTTAAAGAGAACCGGAGCACCGAGGTTCAAGGGCTTGCACCCAATCATCTGGATACAAGGAGGTGCTGCTTCATATGATAATTGTTATCTCATATCTATCTATCTATCTATCTCCTATCTATCTAATATCTATTTATCTATCTGTCTCATATCTATCTCATATCTATCTATCTATCTATCTATCTATCTATCTCATATTTATCTCATATTTATCTCATATCTATCTATCTCATATCTATCTATCTATCTATCTATCTCATATCTATCTATCTCATATTTATCTATCTATCTATCTCATATCTATCTATGTCATATCTATCTATGTCATATTTATCTATCTCATATCTATCTCATATCTATCTATCTATCTATCTCATATTTATCTCATATCTATCTATCTCATATTTATCTCATATCTACCTATCTATCTCATATCTATCTATGTCATATCTATCTATGTCATATTTATCTATCTATCTATCTATCTCATATCTATCTATCTATCTATCTATCTTTCTCATATCTATCTATCTATCTATCTATCTCATATCTATCTATCTATCTATCTCATATCTATCTCATATCTATCTATCTCATATCTATCTATGTCATATCTATCTATGTCATATTTATCTATCTATCTATTATCTATCTATCTCATATCTATCTATCTATGTCATATTTATCTCTCTCTCTCATATCTATCTCTCATATCTATCTATCTATCTAACTCATATCTATCTATTTCATATCTAACTCATATCTATCTATCTCATGTCCATCTATCTCATATCTATCTATCTATCTATCTATCTATCTATCTATCTATCTATCTATAGTCACAAAAAAGTAAGTGAACCCTCTGACATCCCTGGCTTTCTACATTGATGACTAATGATTTGTGATCTGGTTGTTCTCTAAGTCACAAGGATAGACAAACCAAATGTAACCATTTGAGTCTTTTATAAACACTTTGGAGTAAACACCCAGAGTGCAGGGAGAAAAATCAAGTGAACCTCATTGGAGCGCATTAAAGTGCTGAGCCCGGTGGTCGCCTAGTTATGCCCCATGCTGTAAATAGGGAATAACATTTAATATTGGGAAAAGCCCTTTAAGGAGATGAGATGTGAAGTGTGGGGGTCACAGGGGCTTTACCTTTTACAAAAGGCACACAAAGCCTGGACATTTGGTTAAGGTGATTGCTTCACAAAGTGAATCTCCAGGCTATTTAATTCAGGGGTTCTCTCTTTTTCTCTTTGCTCTGTGGATGTTTACTTTGAAAGACAAAAGGATAGGGGATAAGATATCTGATCACGGGAGTCCTGCTGTTGGGTCCCCCACGATCTCCCACAGCACCCGGAATTTAAAAAAAAAAAGCAAGATTCCTGGCGCAGTGGTCATGACATCACGACCACGGCCCTTGTGAGGTCACGGCCACGCCCCCTCCATTCATGTCTATGGGAGGGGGCGTGTCGAACGACACGCCCCCTCCCTTAGACATGAATGGAGGGTGTGTGGCCTGATGTCACGATCACGACCTCTGGCTCGGAGCGCAGGAGTACCCGTTTAAGCACTCAATAAAAGATACAAATGGTGCGACTAATGGTTATTTATTAGTTTCGTTACATTGTGTTTGTCTATACTTTTGACTTAGAGAACAAAGCACATTTTATTGGTAACCAACACAGGAATCGGCGTCATTCCAAAGGATTCCCGGACTATTCCTTATTGTCTCTTACTCAGCTCGGTTGCGTCTGACACGCTCGGGAATGTGACATTAGCGCAGCGTTTGCCTGGCGTCTGTGTGTGTGTTTTCTTAGATAAAGTTTGTTTTCCATCAGCCGGATCCGCATTATCTCATCACTTTCTCCTAATCACATTTCACCACTTTGCAGATAAAACACTGAATCTGATTGGAAACGTCTGGATCATTTTTCTCTTTCCTCTTCGCAGCTGCAGGAGCGACATTAATCTGCCGTGTGCGGTGACAACGCTGCAGTGCCGCTGACATGTCATTTGTCTCCTTGTTTCTGTTGTGTCAATTAGAAACGTGGAGAAGAACAGTGACACATGGGGTTTTGGTTGGGGGGGGGGTTGGGGCACTGTTCACCAGCCACATAATCTACACCACATCCACCTACATATGAAACTTACATTGTATACAGTGACATAGGTGATAGGGGTTACAGAAGTAGCAGTGGTAACAGGGCCCCTAAGTCAGGAGGGTCCACACACCACATCCCCACTATGTGATAGGTCCGGCCGGAGGAGAGGGGTGTGTGGATTTGTGGACTGCAGCATGCACTCTTCACTTACATAGTCCCGTGGTCGTCCACTGTTGATGGAGCAAAACTCGCCAGTCCTCAACATCTGCTAAGTCCTGACCTGCTGTGACTGCTATGTTACTAGGAGTAATGGATTGAGTGATCTCAGAACAGAGGGTTACAATGTATCTGAGGGACAGAGGATTCAGTGATCTATGGAGGTTACAGTGTCTCTCAGGGGGATACAATGTATCTCAGGGATATAGGATTCAGTGATCTCAGGGGGATACAATGTATCTCAGGAATAACTGATTCAGTCATCTCAGGAGGTTACAATTTATCTCAGGGATAGAGGATTCAGTGATCTCAGGAGGATACAATGTATCTCAGGAATAACTGATTCAGTCATCTCAGGAGGTTACAATTTATCTCAGGGATAGAGGATTCAGTAATCTCAGGGGGATACAATGTATCTCAGGGATAGAGGATTCAGTGATCTCAGGGGGATACAATGTATCTCAGGAATAACTGATTCAGTCATCTCAGGAGGTTACAATTTATCTCAGGGATAGAGGATTCAGTGATCTCAGGAGGATACAATGTATCTCAGGAATAACTGATTCAGTCATCTCAGGAGGTTACAATTTATCTCAGGGATAGAGGATTCAGTGATCTCAGGAGGATACAATGTATCTCAGGAATAACTGATTCAGTCATCTCAGGAGGTTACAATTTATCTCAGGGATAGAGGATTCAGTTATCTCAGGGGGATACAATGTATCTCAGGAATAACTGATTCAGTGATCTCAGGAGGTTACAATTTATCTCAGGGATAGAGGATTCAGTAATCTCAGGGATAGAGGATTCAGTGATCTCAGGGGGATACAATGTATCTCAGGGATAGAGGATTCAGTGATCTCAGGAGGTTACAATGTATCTCAGGGATAGAGGATTCAGTGATCTCAGGAGGATACAATGTATCTCAGGGATAGAGGATTCAGTGATCTCAGGGGGATACAATGTATCTCAGGAATAACTGATTCAGTCATCTCAGGAGGTTACAATTTATCTCAGGGATAGAGGATTCAGTGATCTCAGGAGGATACAATGTATCTCAGGAATAACTGATTCAGTCATCTCAGGAGGTTACAATTTATCTCAGGGATAGAGGATTCAGTAATCTCAGGGATAGAGGATTCAGTGATCTCAGGAGGATACAATGTATCTCAGGGATAGAGGATTCAGTGATCTCAGGGGGATACAATGTATCTCAGGAATAACTGATTCAGTCATCTCAGGAGGTTACAATTTATCTCAGGGATAGAGGATTCAGTGATCTCAGGAGGATACAATGTATCTCAGGAATAACTGATTCAGTCATCTCAGGAGGTTACAATTTATCTCAGGGATAGAGGATTCAGTAATCTCAGGGATAGAGGATTCAGTGATCTCAGGGGGATACAATGTATCTCAGGGATAGAGGATTCAGTGATCTCAGGAGGTTACAATGTATCTCAGGGATAGAGGATTCAGTGATCTCAGGAGGATACAATGTATCTCAGGGATAGAGGATTCAGTGATATCAGGAGGTTACAATGTATCTCAGGGATAGAGGATTCAGTTATATCAGGAGGCAGGCCCGTCGCTACAGGCCCGTCGTTACATAGTTACATAGTTAGTACGGTCGAAAAAAGACATATGTCCATCAAGTTCAACCAGGGAATTAAGGGGTAGGGGTGCGGCGCGATATTGGGGAAGGGATGAGATTTTATATTTCTTCATAAGCATTAATCTTATTTTGTTCCAGGAATGTATCTAATCCTGTTTTAAAGCTGTTAATTGTTCCAGCTGTGACCAGTTCCTGAGGTAGACCGTTCCATAAATTCACAGTCCTCACGGTAAAGAAGGCGTGCCGCCCCTTGAGACTAAACTTTTTCTTCTCCAGACGGAGGGAGTGCCCCCTCGTCCTTTGGGGGGGTTTAACCTGGAACAGTTTTTCTCCATATTTTTTGTATGGGCCATTAATATACTTATATACGTTTATCATATCCCCCCTTAAACGTCTCTTCTTAAGACTAAACAATTGTAACTCCTTTAATCGCTCCTCATAGCTAAGATGTTCCATGCCCCATATTAGTTTAGTCGCGCGTCTCTGCACCCTTTCCAACTCCGCAGTGTCCCTTTTATGGACAGGCGACCAAAACTGAACAGCATATTCCAGGTGAGGCCGTACCAATGCTTTATAAAGGGGGAGTATTATGTCCCTGTCCCTTGAGTCCAGGCTTCTTTTGATACATGACAATATCCTGCCGGCTTTGGAAGCAGCAGCCTGACATTGTGCTATTCTGTAGTCTGTGATCTACAAGTCACCCAGATCCTTCTCTACCAATGTATCTCAGGGATAGAGGATTCAGTGATCTCAGGAAGTTACAATGTATCTCAGGAATAGAGGATTCAGAGATCTCAGGGGGATACAATGTATCTCAGGAATAGAGGATTCAGAGATCTCAGGGGGATACAATGTATCTCAGGAATAACTGATTCAGTGATCTCAGAAGGTTACAATTTATTTCAGGGATAGAGGATTCAGTGATCTCAGGAGGGATTTAATGTATCTCAGGGATAGAGGATTCAGTGATCTCAGGGGGATACAATGTATCTCAGGGATATAGGATTCAGTGATCTCAGG
Organism: Hyla sarda; assembly: GCF_029499605.1. Lineage (NCBI taxonomy): Eukaryota > Metazoa > Chordata > Amphibia > Anura > Hylidae > Hyla > Hyla sarda. The sequence continues at coordinate 185,885,471 of NC_079197.1, read as the reverse complement.
AGGTTACAATGAATCTCAGGGATAGAGGATTCAGTGATCTCAGGAGGTTACAATTTATCTCAGGGATAGAGGATTCAGTGATCTCAGGGGGATACAATGTATCTCAGGGATATAGGATTCAGTGTTCTCAGTAGGGTACAATGTATCTCAGGAATAACTGATTCAGTGATCTCAGGAGGTTACAATTTATCTCAGGGATAGAGGATTCAGTAATCTCAGGGATAGAGGATTCAGTGATCTCAGGGGGATACAATGTATCTCAGGGATAGAGGATTCAGTGATCTCAGGGGGATACAATGTATCTCAGGAATAACTGATTCAGTCATCTCAGGAGGTTACAATTTATCTCAGGGATAGAGGATTCAGTTATCTCAGGGGGATACAATGTATCTCAGGAATAACTGATTCAGTGATCTCAGGAGGTTACAATTTATCTCAGGGATAGAGGATTCAGTAATCTCAGGGATAGAGGATTCAGTGATCTCAGGAGGTTACAATGTATCTCAGGGATAGAGGATTCAGTGATCTCAGGAGGTTACAATGTATCTCAGGGATATAGGATTCAGTGATCTCAGGAGGTTACAATGAATCTCAGGGATAGAGGATTCAGTGATCTCAGGAGGTTACAATTTATCTCAGGGATAGAGGATTCAGTGATCTCAGGGGGATACAATGTATCTCAGGGATATAGGATTCAGTGTTCTCAGTAGGGTACAATGTATCTCAGGAATAACTGATTCAGTGATCTCAGGAGGTTACAATTTATCTCAGGGATAGAGGATTCAGTAATCTCAGGGATAGAGGATTCAGTGATCTCAGGGGGATACAATGTATCTCAGGGATAGAGGATTCAGTGATCTCAGGGGGATACAATGTATCTCAGGAATAACTGATTCAGTCATCTCAGGAGGTTACAATTTATCTCAGGGATAGAGGATTCAGTTATCTCAGGGGGATACAATGTATCTCAGGAATAACTGATTCAGTGATCTCAGGAGGTTACAATTTATCTCAGGGATAGAGGATTCAGTAATCTCAGGGATAGAGGATTCAGTGATCTCAGGAGGTTACAATGTATCTCAGGGATAGAGGATTCAGTGATCTCAGGAGGTTACAATGTATCTCAGGGATAGAGGATTCAGTGATCTCAGGAGGATACAATGTATCTCAGGGATAGAGGATTCAGTGATATCAGGAGGTTACAATGTATCTCAGGGATAGAGGATTCAGTTATATCAGGAGGGTACAATGTATCTCAGGGATATAGGATTCAGTGATCTCAGGAGGCAGGCCCGTCGCTACAGGACAGGCAAACCAAGCAATTGCTTGGGGCCCCGAGCAGAGCCAGTGCTTGCCCATCCTGTAGCTACGGGGCAATTCCCCCCATCACTATTAAGGACATCCCTGTGTCCCGAAAGATGTTTTCGGGACACAGGGATGCCCTCGTTAACTCTCTGTGGCCCTGAAGTTTAAAAACTGATAGCGCACGCCGGGACGTCACTGACTTCCCGTGCGTGCGCCCATAGCAAAGGAGGCGCAGAAGACCGGAGCATCGAGGAGGAGGAAGATGTGAGCTGGCAGCTTGGTAAGTGACCAGCGGCACATCATCTTCGGTGTTCCAACCACCGCTTCTCCGGTCCCGGAACTAATGCTATGGCCGGACGGGAGGAGCGGTGGTCAGAGCCCTGAAGTGGGGCAGTACACAGATACACTGTATATGGCTGGAGGTTGTATGTCTGTGGGGAACACTGCCAGCCTAATGTGGGGGGAACTATGCTGCCCCTAATGTGGGGGGGGGGACACTGCCTGCCTAATGTGGGGGGAACACTGCCTGCTTAATGTGGGGGGAACTATGCTGCCCCTAATGTGGGGGGGGGGGACACTGCCTGCCTAATGTGGGGGGAACACTGCCTGCCTAATGCGGGGAGAACTATGCTGCCCCTAATGTGGGGGGAACACTGCCTGCTCAATGTGGGGGAACGCTGCCAGGCTAATGTGGGGAGAACTATGCTGCACCTAATGTGGGGGGAACACTGCCTGCCTAATGTGGGGGGAACACTGCCTGCCTAATGTGGGGAGAACTATGCTGCACCTAATGTGGGGGGAACACTGCCTGCCTAATGTGGGGGGAACACTGCCAGGCTAATGTGGGGAGAACTATGCTGCACCTAATGTGGGGGGAACACTGCCTGCCTAATGTGGGGGAAACACTGCCTGCCTAATGTGGGGGGAACTCTGCTGTACCTAATGTGGGGAACTCTGCTGCACCTAACGTGGGGAGAACACTGCCTGCCTAATGTGGGGGGTTACTACGTCCTGACACCGGCCCTAGAGCTTGACGTGTGTGAACATCAAGGGGGGGGGCTCCATGTCCATTTTGCTTGGGGCCCCCAAATTCCTTCAAACGGCCCTGTCAGGAGGACACAATGTATCTCAGGGATAGAGGATTCAGGGATCTCAGGGGGATACAATGTATCTCAGGGATAGAGGATTCACTATAAAGTAGTAGTGCAACCTGTGACCCCAATCCCCAGCATATACTGAATGTGAAAATTTACTGGGATAACCAGGGTAATTGCAGGAACTAGTGACCCTCCGGGCATGCTGGGGGTTGTAGTTTTACAGACATTTAGTGAACTCTTTGTGATCTTCAGGAACCCATCTATTGTCGGAGGAGGATTGTGCTGAATTGTTACCCAGTGTTTTTTGGAGATGCCCAAACATCTATAGATCCAGTGATGTCACCGTCCTCCTCCTCTTCAAAGGATGTATAAAATGTTCTATATCAGGTTCATTCCTGGTGACATCATTGTGAAAGGAAAAAGGTTCTAAGTCTGGAGTCTACGTTTCCTGAGTCCTGGGGGTCCGGAGCAGAAGATCTGAAGATCTGAGAGCATCTGTATGAGGACCCTAAATGTGATCTGTTCAGGTAGATGTAGTGTGAAAGAGGCACCGTATTACAGTATTATCAGGTAATATCAGATACACAGTGACCTCACCAGCAGAATAGTGAGTGCAGCTCTGGAGTTTAATACAGGATATAACTCAGGATCAGTACAGGATAAGTAATGTAATGTATGTACCCAGTGACCTCACCAGCAGAATAGTGAGTGCAGCTCTGGAGTATAATACAGGATATAACTCAGGATCAGTACAGGATAAGTAATGTAATGTATGTACCCAGTGACCTCACCAGCAGAATAGTGAGTACAGCTCTGGAGTATAATACAGGATATAACTCAGGATCAGTAAAGGATAAGTAATGTAATGTATATACACAGTGACCCCACCAGCAGAATAGTGAGTGCAGCTCCGAAGTATAATACAGGATATAACTCAGGATCAGTACAGGATAAGTAATGTAATGTATGTACACAGTGACCTCACCAGCAGAATAGTGAGTACAGCTCTGGGGTATAATACAGGATATAACTCAGGATCAGTACAGGATAAGTAATGTAATGTATGTACACTGTGACCTCACCAGCAGAATACTGAATACAGCTCTGGGGTATAATACAGGATATAACTCAGGATTAGTACAGGATAAGTAATGTAATATATATACACAGTGACCTCACCAGCAGAATAGTGAGTACAGCTCTGGAGTATAATACAGGATATAACTCAGGATCAGTACAGGCTAAGTAATGTAATGTATGTACACAGTGACCTCACCAGCAGAATAGTGGGTACAACTCTGGGGTATAATACAGGATATAACTCAGGATCAGTACATGATAAGTAATGTAATGTATGTACACAGTGACCTCACCAGCAGAATAGTGAGTGCAGCTCTGGGGTATAATACAGGATATAACTCAGGATCAGTACAGGATAAGTAATGTAATGTATATACACAGTGACCTCACCAGCAGAATAGTGAGTACAGCTCTGGGGTATTATACAGGATATAACTCAGGATCAGTACAGGATAAGTAATGTAATGTATGTACACAGTGACCTCACCAGCAGAATAGTGAGTACAGCTCTGGGGTATAATACAGGATATAACTCAGGATCAGTACAGGATAAGTAATGTAATGTATATACACAGTGACCTCACCAGCAGAATAGTGAGTGCAGCTCGGGAGTATAATACAGGATATAACTCAGGATCAGTACAGGATAAGTAATGTAATGTATGTACACAGTGACCTCACCAGCAGAATAGTGAGTACAGCTCTGGGGTATAATACAGGATATAACTCAGGATCAGTACAGGATAAGTAATGTAATGTATATACACAGTGACCTCACCAGCAGAATAGTGAGTGCAGCTCGGGAGTATAATAGGTCCCCCTTGTGATGCCTTGAATTTCTCTTCAGTATAAGGGTCTGTTCTGGTATCATTTATATTCCTTGATATTCTGGATTCTCTCATCGTTTTCGCCTTTGATTACCGTGTTTCTGGTCCTGCTGACATTCTTATTCATCACTCAGATTTTGGCCGCAGTTCATTGTGATATTAGATCCATCGTCTTAAGATCTCACATCATTCGGCTAATACCTTCCCAGATGGGAAAGACTTTCTTTACAAGAAACAGAACTCCCCTAATCGCCGTAGAGACAGACGAGGGGCAGGTTTGCAAATAATTTTGGCAGATTTCTCAATAATTCTTTGTTTCTCACATTATTATTTTTTACTGAAAACACCTGTAGGTAATTTGTAGGATTTTGCCCAATCAGTGTCCTGGGCTCGATCATAGATGGTTGCTCGGTATATACAGGTTTATAGGTTGTTCATGTAACGTATGACAGGATATTGGATACGAATTTCATCAACTATAGAAACTTCCACAGCAAATTTAAGTTAATGGAGCAAAATTATCATTAAATGAGATTCAGGGAAAACTTAAATGTAACTTGTAATGGGAGGAGGAGAATTTTATTCCACATTATTTTCCTAAAATATAAAATAATGTAAAACATACCGTCTCCATGGACAGGGTTTGTAATTGTCGTTATAATCCGACTCCAAGCTTCTTTATCGCCTTTTTGAACCCAATCTGTTTGTTTACAATAATTCTTGCACTTTCTATCTCTTTCCCCATTTTCTGTCCCTTCTCCTTATTTCTCATTGATCCGCTCGGTCATTGTATATTCAATAGCACCGGTCGTCTTTTACCGTTATATTAAGGGGTTATCCGGCCAAAGATATCTCAGGGGATAAGATGTATGATCGCAGGAGGGGGGGGGTCCCACCGCTGGGACCGCCCGCAATCTCCGTGCAGCACACGCATTTTATGCGGGACTGCGTCTCCAGTCTCTGAAAGCTCTTTCTTTCCAGGGCTGGAGACATGACGTAATGCCACACCCCCTTCATTCATGTCTATGGGAGGGGACGTGATGGACGCCATGCCCCCTCCCATAGATATGAATGGAGGGGGCGTGACATTACATCACGTCTCCAGTCCCAGAAAGAAAAAGCTTTTTAAGACTGGAGATGCAGCCTTGCATAGAATGCGGGTGCTGCACGGAGATCACAGGACCCCCTGCGATCGGACATCTTAGATGTCTTTGGCCTGAATACTTCTTTAAGTGATGGTGGATGAAGTGAGACTAGAATGGAACCAGAAGAGAATTGATCTAAACTTCTACGTAACTTTCTCTTCTTCCTTCCCCTCATTTTAACCAATTCAGTAATGTTTATTTTTCCCATCATTGTTATCTCTTTAGATCGTCCCCCAAACCCCTACACCAAGTAACAACCTGTGTAGGTCTCTGCCTTCTATGTCTCCATCTCTCAGGGTCACCACCTTGGCCTTCTCCTGGATCTCCTTATACCTCACCATCTGTATGTTCAGTGTTTACCACCATCTCCTCACCCTCTCTCTCTCCCATGTCTTCCTGGGGCCCTTCTCTTCCCCATCTATGATTTTGGCCTGGGACAGACCATATATAATGGTTTCATGCACCATGTCTATACTGATGACACTCTGTCGTGGAAATATTGAGTAGTCACATTGCCTTCATAGCGGCTTCATATTGTGCAATATGGCGTAGATTCATGTGTTGTCGACTGGGCACTATAGCTGCAGATGTGGTTGCCATTGATGGCACATATGTGTCATATCTTTTGTAGGCTGAATAATAGCCTTGTTACCTAATGCTGACTGTATGTATGGGCGTGGCTTTGTACTGTATGTGGGAGTGGCTTTGTAAACCCTCCCTTGTTAGGTATAAAATAAACATAACGCTCACTATCAAGGGGATTCTTCCTGAAGCTGGTGGGAGAACCTCGTTGTTGGATCACAATATGTTGTTTGTGCTTCTTCAACTATGGCAAATTTGCTATCCTGACCGACCGAACTGAGTCCGAATTATTACAATTCTGGATTCCTACAACAACTCAAATCTACCTCTCTGGTTCAGATGTGACTTCTCAGCTCTCCAGGATCCCAGACTGTCTGTCAGCTATATCTTTCTCAAATTATATGTAACACTCATGGTTCAGTAGACAGGAACACGGGAGACAGTAGATCTGCTGGACCTGTATGGCAGATGACACGGGCCGTGTCAGGGAGTGGAGTCTAAGGTGCCGCTTGCTTTCACCAGAGCCCGCCGCAAGGCGGGATGGACTTTCAGCGGCAGGCGACACCCAGGTCCCTACCCCCGGCATGACTCGACCACACAGGCAGCTGAGGAGATTAGAGGTACAGGAAGGAAACGAAAACTCGTGTTCAGGATAGCAGATGATCAGGGCTTGCAGCACAGATGCGAAGTCAGGAACGTAGCAGAAGGTCAGTAGGCAGGCAGGACAGGAGTAAGGTCAGGTCAAGGAGCAATAGGGTCAGAAACATGGCAAGTCAAGACAGTATAATGCCTTCTCTTAGGCACTAGGGCAACAAAGATCCAGCAGGGGAGTGTGGGAGGAGCAGAACTTTATAACAATGGCACAAGTGTAGAAACTAATTACGGGTGCACTGACCCTTTAAATCTTAAAGCTCCGGCACGTGTGCCCTAGGTGGCGGGGGCACGTGCGCCGGAGCTGAGGGACAGATGCCACCGGGGACAGGGCCGGATCATCATTGGCGCTCATGGAGCACTGGCTCCGTGCCCGCAGGGGGCCCTGTCACATTCGGGACATCCCTGCGGGCTGCTCAGTAGCGGATCAGGGCCCCCCCGATAGCCCTGCCGTGGTCACTTTAAAACAGTGACCAGCGGCGGCTCCTGTGGGCCCGCCCCGGACTCCTCCTGCTTTTTCTATATTTCACATTTACTTACCTGGCCGCGCTCGGCAGGCTCAGGTGATGCGTCGAGTCATGTGGGCTGTGACGAGTGACATCTCCTGCGGCTCCTCTGCACAATGTCAGGGACGTCACTCCTCATTTCCGGCAGCCGTGCCGCTGCAGGAAATGACGAGTAAGAGGAGCCGTAGGAGACGTAACTCATCACAGCCCATGAGACCCAACGCTACCTGAGCCTGCCGAGCGCGGCCAAGTAAGTAAATATGAAAAATAGAAAAAGCAGGAGGAGGGGGGAAGCAATGAGCAGGGGAGGATTATGAGTGGGGGAGGATGATGAGGCAGAGGGGGGTAATGACGAGCAGGGGGGGTAATGACGAGCAGGGGGGGCAATGATGAGCGGGGGGGGGGGGTAATGATGAGCGGGGGGGGGGTAATGATGAGCGGGGGGGAATGATGAGCAGTGGGGGGGGAATGATGAGCAGTGGAGGGGGGAATAATGAGCAGGGGGGGTAATGATGAGCAGGGGGGGAATGATGAGCAGGGGGGGAATGATGAGCAGGGGGCAATGATGAGCAGGGGGGAGAATGATGAGCAGGGGAGGAATGATGAGCAGGGGGGAATGATGAGCAGGGGGCAATGATGAGCAGGGGGGCAATGATGAGCAGGGGGGAGAATGATGAGCAGGGGGGAGAATGATGAGCAGGGGGGAGAATGATGAGCAGGAGGGAGAATGATGAGCAGGAGGGGAATGATGAGCAGGGGGGGAATGATGAGCAGGGGGGGAATGATGAGCAGGGGGGGTGATGAGCAGGGGGGGAATGATGAGCAGGGGGGGTGGAATGATGAGCATGGGGGGAATGATGAGCAGGGGGGGAATGATGAGCAGGGGGGGAATGATGAGCAGGGGGGGAATGATGAGCAGGGGGGGAATGATGAGCAGGGGGGAATGATGAGCAGGGGGGTGATGAGCAGGGGGGGAATGATGAGCAGGGGGGGTGGAATGATGAGCATGGGGGGGAATGATGAGCAGGGGGGAATGATGAGCAGGGGGCAATGATGAGCAGGGGGCAATGATGAGCAGGGGGCAATGATGAGCAGGGGGGAGAATGATGAGCAGGGGAGGAATGATGAGCAGGGGGGAGAATGATGAGCAGGGGGAGAATGATGAGCAGGGGGAGAATGATGAGCAGGGGGGAATGATGAGCAGGGGGAATGATGAGCAGGGGGGGGAATGATTGGCGGGGGGAATGATGAGCAGGGGGGATGATGAGCAGGGGGGTGATGAGCAGGGGGGGTGGAATGATGAGCAGGGGGGGTGGAATGATGAGCAGGGGGGGAATGATGAGCAGGGGGGGGAATGATGAGCAGGGGGGGAATGATGAGCAGGGGGGGAATGATGAGCAGGGGGGGAATGATGAGCAGGGGGGGATGATGAGCAGGGGGGAATGATGAGCAGGGGGGGATAATGAGCAGGGGGGAATGATGAGGAGGGGGGAATGATGAGCAGGGGGGGATAATGAGCAGGGGGGGATGATGAGCAGGGGAAAACACAGTCTCTTGTAGGGTTATAATGATTGTTGTCTTTATACAGAGGATGAGGAGCGGCTGGCAAAGTGAGAAACCAATGATGTCCAGGCGTCAAGCTTCACAGAGGAAGATGGATCTGGAAGAAGACCTGGCGTCTGGACCAGATGAAGAAGACATGGCGTCTGGACCAGATGAAGAAGACATGGCGTCTGGACCAGATGAAGAAGACATGGCGTTTGGACCAGATGAAGAAGACATGGCGTCCAGACCAGATGAAGAAGACATGGCGTCTGGACCAGATGAAGAAGAAAAGGAAAAACAACAGAGAAGACGTCTCCTGGGAGTCATTTTATGTTTGTGTTTTCTCCTGACTGTCCCATTAGATCTCTCCTCACTTCTAAGTTTTGCAGTAATAATGGATGACACTGTATATGAGGCTCCAGCTGTTACAAAACTACAACTCCTATAATGCCTGAAGCTCTCCAGACATAATGGGGGTTGTAGCTTTGCAACAGCTGCAAAGAGTGACCTGAACTAAAGTGATTTTAGACCATGCAGCCCATTTTATTTTAACGGGGGCCTGACTCCTGTTCCACTCAGTGGAAGGGAAGGGGGACTGTCGGGGGGGGGGGGGGGGCATCATAATGAAGTGCTCCCTCCTCCAGGCAGCTTTAATCTGGCCCTGGGCAGGGACTGAGGTGAATGATGGGCTGGGACTCACATGCGTGCGCATCCCGTGATGCGAACCCAGTCGCGCCAACTAGGGACATGAGAGGAGGAATGCGCTCATGGCCGGCATGACCGGCCGGAGCACAGAGTGTGACATTATACATTGAGAAAACGGAATTCAGGAATACATTATCTTCCCCCTCCCCCCTCCACACACCCATCACAGTCAATGGCTCCACTCTTTTTCCAGTACCACAATTCCACTGCGTTGGGGTCACCATCAGTTCTGCTTTGTCTTTCAAACCTCACATACAGACCCTCACCACCTCATGCCACCTTTACTGTAAAAAAAATTCTTGAATCTGCTCTTTTCTCAACTAAACTTCTGGTACATGTCCTCGTCATCTCTCGCTGGGGCTACTGCAACCTCCCCCTCTGTGGCCTTCCATCAAACACTCTTGCATCCTCCAGTCCACAGGCCAGTAACAGGAAAGCAGTCTGAGAAGGGAAGAAGAATGTGAAAAAAAGCAACAAAAATGGGGCAAAGTTTGATACATAAAATAAAGCAGGAGAGTGCCAAGTGTATCTACCAGGAGGCATCGCAGGAGCATGGTCACAATATGGCAAATTTGTAACAAAACAGGATTTGAGACAGGATCTGAATGAATGGTTGATAAATGTGCTGCTGTTCAGTAACGTCATAGGGCTGAGCTTTTCACCATGGAAACCAAACACAAGTGAGGATGTACTTCTAAGGACCAAATTTCAGAACATGGAAGACAATGGGGGTCATTGGTGAAGAACAAGAGAGCAGGACTGGATCTCAAACGGCTGAGTATCACCAAAACCTTCCTCTGTGGTGAGGACCCAAAAAATCTGATCCGTTCATTCTTCTTTGGTTAACAAAACAGTCATAACCTGATCGTCCTGGAGTTAATCCTCCCTTCTGGACATCTCCTTCCTTAAAAGACTTGGCCTTTAATGGCTTTTCTTTACCCCAAAAATGAGACATCATCTGAAGGAAACTTCTTCCAATGTACTATTACATGGCGCCGATTCACGGGAATGGATGACCATGTAACATGATGGTGTTGAGCCTGATGGGCAGGTGACATTCTGTATAGTTGTTCTTCTCTTTATATGATATCCAAATGCTCAAATAGGGAGTATGGAAAGTGGCTTCCAGATGGCACAAGCTATAGGACGGCTAGGCAAATGGATCATTAGAATACATTTTGGTCCTTCTGGAGTAAAGACATTTCCAATGCTTGTTTTTTTCTTTTCTTAATATTTTATATATTACTCCTTTGCAATGAAAAATAAGAAAAATCTAAATTTTGAGCCTCTTCCATGATGTCTTGTCTGCTGGTATATGCTTGAACATGCACATATTAACCCCGGAACATGTTTTACTTAATGCCATTGCTAAGGGGGAGCGGGCACCACTTTTTCTGTCTGTTTCGGATAATTATAAGTGATCCATGATGTTTTCACAAGAGCAGAAGGCTTTGATAATGTGACCTAATGAAGACCATCTGCGGGGGTCGCCTAATGCAAAACTGCAGCCGTCCACACGCTGGGACCATTTATCTCCCATTACCAAGGAAAACAAGATTTCTGTAAGGTTAAGGACTTCGAACATTTTAGAACCTTTTCACAGGGTGATGCTATTTTAAGTAGAATGTGCATTTATGTTACATTTACAAGGTGGATACATACAAATAGAATCTTGGAAATAGATAATTTAAATTAAGAAACCGTGACTAGAGCGTAGAGGTGACCCATATAGACGTGAGGGCATCTACGAGGACGAGAACCCCCAGGACCAGGTTTACAATCCAGCCTGTAGGATTAGAATTCCCAACATTGTCCTGTACCTCTTCCCTATGGGCCCCATATACGACCCTTCCACCACAGCCATGTTGGCATATACAAGCATAAGGGTTCGCCTGGGGGATGGGCTCTACCATTGCTAGACTTAAGGGAGGGGTAAGGAAAACCATTATGTGGAGGAATCTTACGTTCGCCAAAGGACCCATTCCTCTGTATATGCCATAGACTTGACATCTGGCTTCAGTTTTACACCAGAAGGATCATCTCCATAGATCATATGTTCTCTCCTTCTTTTGGTTTATTTGTGTTGCTTGTGTTAGATACATTAATCAGTTTCTTATTGTATACTTTGTGTTTGTGGTTAATGAGGCTTTATATATTCTGCAGTATTTATGGAACAACCTTACCTTTTAACATACAACACCTCGGAAAATGTCTCAATCTTCTCTTTACTTTATTTATTGCTTACAACTTTTACAGCACCAACATATTTCATAATGTTGTATGTAGATTTTAGTCTCTCACATTGGTCATTAAATAAAGTCCCAGTCTAATCTCTGTATCTCGAGCCCACGTACTGTGAAGCCAAATATCCAGTTATACAACAGTGATAATTCTATGCCAGTGTTTTCCTGGTCAGATTCGAAACAAGCTCCACAGATCTACATGGAACCAATGCTAACCCCTGAAATGACAAACCACCAAGGTTGGGCAATGAAACAATATGCCTCAAAACAAACCCCTGAAACAATATGTCGTCATGGCTACACTAAACCAACACGTGACCAAGACTAAACACTAAACCAACATGTCACCAAGGCTAAACACTGAACCAACATATCACCAAGGCTAAACACTAAACCATTATGTCACCAAGGGTAACCACTAAACCAACATGTCACCAAGGCTAAACACTAGACCAACATGTCACCAAGGCTAAACACTAAACCATTATATCACCAAGGGTAAACACTAAACCAACATGTCATCAAGGCTAAACACTAGACCAACATGTCACCAAGGCTAAACACTGAACCAACATGTCACCAAGGCTAAACACTGAACCAACATGCCACCAAGGCTAAATACTGAACCAACATATCACCAAGGCTAAACACTGAACCAACATGTCACCAAGGCTAAACACTGAACCAACATGCCACCAAGGCTAAATACTGAACCAACATATCACCAAGGCTAAACACTAATCCAACATGCCACCAAGGCTAAATACTAAACCAACATATCACCAAGGCTAAACACTGAACCAACATGTCACCAAGGCTAAACACTGAACCAACATATAACCAAGGCTAAACACTAAACCATCATGTCACCAAGGCTAAACGCTAATCCAACATGTCACCAAGGCTAAACACTGAACCAACATGCCACCAAGGCTAAACACTGAACCAACATGTCACCAAGGCTAAACACTAAACCATCATGTCACCAAGGCTAAACACTGAACCAACATGTCACCAAGGCTAAACACTAAACCATCATGTCACCAAGGCTAAACACTGAACCAACATGCCACCAAGGCTAAATACTGAACCAACATATCACCAAGGCTAAACACTAAACCAATATGTCACCAAGGCTAAACACTAAACCAACATGTCACCAAGGGTAAACACTAAACCAACATGTCACCAAGGCTAAACACTAAACCAACATGTCACCCAATATAAATACTGAACAAACATGTCACCAAGGATGAACTTTAAACCAACATGTCACCAAGGCTAAACACTAAACCAACATGTCACCAAGGCTAAAAACTAAACCAACATGTTACCAAGGCTAAACACTGAACCAACATCTCACCAAGGCTAAACACTAATCCAACATGTCACCAATGATAAACACTAAACCAACATGTCACCAAGGCTAAACACTGAACCAACATGTCACCAAGGCTAAATACTAATCCCACATGCCACCAAGGCTAAATACTGAACCAACATATCACCAAGGCTAAACACTAAACCAACATGTCACAAGGCTAAACACTGAACCAACATGCCACCAAGGCTAAATACTAAACCAACATGTCCCCAAGGCTAAACACTAAACCATCATGTCACCAAGGCTAAACACTAATCCAACATGTCACCAAGGCTAAACACTGAACCAACATGTCACCAAGGCTACACACTGAACCAACATGTCACCAAGCATAAACTTTAAACCAACATGTCACCAAGGCTAAACGCTAAACCAACATGTCACCAAGGCTAAAAACTAAACCAACATGGCACCAAGGCTAAACACCGAACCAACATGTCACCAAGGCTAAAAACTGTACCACCATGTCACCACGGCCAAACACTAAACCATCATGTCACCACGGCTAAACACTAAACCATCATGTCACCAAGGCTAAACACTAATCCAACATGCCACCAAGGCTAAACACTGAACCAACATGCCACCAAGGCTAAATACTGAACCAACATATCACCAAAACTAGACACTGGACCAACATGTCACCAAAGCTAAACACTAAACCAACATATCACCAAGGCTAAACACTGAACCAACATGTCACCAAGGCTAAACACTGAACCAACATGCCACCAAGGCTAAATACTGAACCAACATATCACCAAGGCTAAACACTAATCCAACATGCCACCAAGGCTAAATACTAAACCAACATATCACCAAGGCTAAACACTGAACCAACATGTCACCAAGGCTAAACACTGAACCAACATATAACCAAGGCTAAACACTAAACCATCATGTCACCAAGGCTAAACGCTAATCCAACATGTCACCAAGGCTAAACACTGAACCAACATGCCACCAAGGCTAAACACTGAACCAACATGTCACCAAGGCTAAACACTAAACCATCATGTCACCAAGGCTAAACACTGAACCAACATGTCACCAAGGCTAAACACTAAACCATCATGTCACCAAGGCTAAACACTGAACCAACATGCCACCAAGGCTAAATACTGAACCAACATATCACCAAGGCTAAACACTAAACCAATATGTCACCAAGGCTAAACACTAAACCAACATGTCACCAAGGGTAAACACTAAACCAACATGTCACCAAGGCTAAACACTAAACCAACATGTCACCCAATATAAATACTGAACCAACATGTCACCAAGGATGAACTTTAAACCAACATGTCACCAAGGCTAAACACTAAACCAACATGTCACCAAGGCTAAAAACTAAACCAACATGTTACCAAGGCTAAACACTGAACCAACATCTCACCAAGGCTAAACACTAATCCAACATGTCACCAATGATAAACACTAAACCAACATGTCACCAAGGCTAAACACTGAACCAACATGTCACCAAGGCTAAATACTAATCCAACATGCCACCAAGGCTAAATACTGAACCAACATATCACCAAGGCTAAACACTAAACCAACATGTCACAAGGCTAAACACTGAACCAACATGCCACCAAGGCTAAATACTAAACCAACATGTCCCCAAGGCTAAACACTAAACCATCATGTCACCAAGGCTAAACACTAATCCAACATGTCACCAAGGCTAAACACTGAACCAACATGTCACCAAGGCTACACACTGAACCAACATGTCACCAAGCATAAACTTTAAACCAACATGTCACCAAGGCTAAACGCTAAACCAACATGTCACCAAGGCTAAAAACTAAACCAACATGGCACCAAGGCTAAACACCGAACCAACATGTCACCAAGGCTAAAAACTGTACCACCATGTCACCACGGCCAAACACTAAACCATCATGTCACCACGGCTAAACACTAAACCATCATGTCACCAAGGCTAAACACTAATCCAACATGCCACCAAGGCTAAACACTGAACCAACATGCCACCAAGGCTAAACACTGAACCAACATATCACCAAAACTAGACACTGGACCAACATGTCACCAAGGCTAAACACTAAACCAACATGTCATCAAGACTAAACACTAAATCAACATGTCACCAAGGCTAAACACTAAACCACCATGTCACCACGGCGAAACACTAATCCAAAATGTCACCAAGGCTAAATACTGAACCAACATATCACCAAAGCTAAAAACTAAACCAACATGTAATCAAGGCTAAACACTAAACCATCATGTCACCAAGGCTAAACACTAATCCAACATGCCACCAAGGCTAAATACTGAACCAACATATCACCAAAACTAGACACTGGACCAACATGTTCCCAAGGCTAAACACTAAACCAACATGTCACCAAGGCTAAACACTAAACCACCATGTCACCACGGCTAAACACTAATCCAACATATAACCAAGGCTAAACACTAAACCAACATGTCACCAAGGCTAAACACTAAACCACCATGTCACCACGGCTAAACACTAATCCAACATGTCACCAAGGCTAAATACTGAACCAACATGTCACCAAGGCTAAACACTAAACCAACATGTCACCAAGGCTAAACACTAAACCAACATGTCACCAAGGCTAAACACTAATTCAACATGTCACCAAGGCTAATTACTGAACCAACATATCACCAAAGCTACACACTGAACCAACATGTAACCAAGGCTAAACACTGAACCAACATGTCACCAAGGATAAACTCTAAACCAACATGTCACCAAGGCTAAACACTAAACCAACATGTCACCAAGGATAAACACCGAACCATCATATCACCAAAGCTAAATACTGAACCAACATGTCACCAAGGCTAAATACTGAACCAACATGTCACCAGAGCTTAAAACTGAACCAACATGCCACTAAGGCTAAACACTGAACCAACATGTCACCAAGGCTAAATACTGAACCAACATATCACCGAGGCTAAATACTGAACCAACATGTCACCAAGGCTAAATACTGAACCAACATATCACCGAGGCTAAATTCTGAACCAACATGTCACCAGAGCTTAAAACTGAACCAACATGCCACTAAGGCTAAACACTGAACCAACATGTCACCAAGGCTAAATACTGAACCAACATATCACCAAGGCTAAACACTGAACCAACATGTCACCAAGGCTAAATACTGAACCAACGTGTCACCAAAGCTAAACATGGAACAAATAGAGTATCGGGAGAGCCAGCCCGACCCGAGATACACATCCCCGTGTACTATTTGGAATAAACCTACACGTTCTTTGGCATGCACCCGGGTGAGTACATCTTTTGTACCCTTCTATATGTCTCACCAAAGCTAAACACTAAACCAACATGTCACCAAGGCTAAACACTAAACCAACATGTCACCAAGGCTAAACACTAAACCAACATGGCACCAAGGCTAAACACTAAACCAACATGGCACCAAGGCTAAATACTGAATTAACATGCAATGTTGATCCAGAAATGTATGTCACCAAGCCAGGATTCTCTTGTAACAACCACATTTTTAGAAGGTCTAATGGATATTGGGCAATCTCTTTATGTTCTGTTGATGATCTGTAACTTAAGTCCTCATCTTCTATTTAGAACCTTGGTTTCTTATTGTCTCTTATACTTAAGATATGAAGGTACAACCGCATCCCCCAATATACATTTTATACAATAAACCATATAGTCAAATAATGGAGAATTCCTTTAAAGATCTAACATTTGTGCAGATTCGGCTGGTTGACATCTGGGGTGGGCGGTCATTCAGGAGACCATGCAGAGACCGGTAACCAATACAACATGGTCGCACTTGATGAGCCCTTCATATAATGTAAACTAAAACCAGGAATGAAAGCTTTAGGTTTTACAGGGGTAAATTCCTAATATTCTCTTTTTATAAACAGCTGTTTGTGTCCAAAAACTCAACCTCTCCCCTTCTCTCGATGACCTGATGGAGTTTACAAGATCTTGATATTAAATAGAAGACCTGTATGAGGAGTGGGCATTATATATATATATATATATATATATATATATATATATATATATATATGTATATGCATTATAAACAATATAATTAGACAAAGACATCTGTGAGACATCTGATCATAACCTTCAAGATTTGGGAGAGTCCTCTAAAAGGTCTTTACATAGACTACTAAGGCTTCCATAGACGGCTGTCTCTGAAGACTCTTAGATATTAGCTGGATGGAACTTTCTCCTGAAGGACCTTTTTTTACTTTCATTTTCACAGGCACGGTGGGACGAGCGGGTCGGAGATGTACATTAGGGTAAGATGACAAGCTTGTCACCCGCCCCCACATCTCCCGCCCACGCAATACTACTACAACTCCCAGCATGTCCTTACAGTAAGGACATGCTGGGAGTTGTAGTCATGTGGCGCCAGTGGGTAACAAGCTTGTCATCCACCCGCCCATCTAACACACTTAGGATTGCCACCTGGCCGATATTTTACCGGCATAGACGGTATTTTGGCCAACCTGCCGGTATTTTTATATTAAAAATACCGGCAATGCAATGGCCGGTATTTATCCAATTAATCCTCCAACTCCTGGAATGTTGCTCCATATACTATACCAGTGTTTCCCAACCCAAGAACCTCCAGCTGTTGCAAAACTACAACTCCCAGCATGCCCGGACAGCTGTCCGGGCATGCTGGGAGTTGTAGTTTTGCAACAGCTGGAGGCACCCCGGGTTGGAAAACACTGACCTATACTATATACTACTATATAGTCCAACATGCTGGGAGTTGTAGTTTTCGTTTGGGCAGCTGCTGAGCCACAAGCTGTAACAGGGCATGCTGGGAGTTGTAGTTAGTAACAAACTGTAACTCCCAAATTTAATTTAAAAAAAAAAAGCGATCAAAAAGTCACATCAAAACAAAAATGGTCCTGTTAAAAACTACAGATTGGGGCGCAAAAAAATTAGCCCTCATACCAGTCCCGTATGCAGAGAAATAAAAAAGTTATAGGGGTCAGAATAGGACAACATTTCCCCCACATATGTGTGTCCTGTGATGTCACGCATATATAATTAATTATGCAAATTAGCATGGCCGGTATTTTTGGGCAATAAAGGTGGCGACCCTAAACGCACCCCACAAGCTTTTTACCCTCCTGTACATCTCCTACCCGCTCGTCACACCGTGCCTGTGAAAATGAAAGTTAAAAAAGTCGCACAAAAAGTCTCACCTGCGACTTTTTGTGCGACTTTTTGAAAATGCTGTCATAGTCAGGTTTGTAGGCCAGGGCTGACCTTGCTTACACTTGCGACTTTTTGAAGGGAGTTTGCGACTTTTATTTGCTTACGTGCGACTTTGGCAATGATAAATCCAGGACCACTGCAAAGTAAAAACTGAAAATAGCTCAGGTAGGGCCGATTGGAGTTTTTTGCTGACCCACAAAAGTCGCACAAATAATAGTTTAGGCTCACGTGCGACTTTTTGTAAGAAAAAAAAGCTTCTTAAAGGGGTAAAACAGATTTGTAAATGACTTCTATTAAAAAATCTTAATCCTTCCAGTACTTATTAGCTGCTGAATGCTACAGAGGAAATTCCTTTCTTTTTGGAACACTGATGACATCACAAGCACAGGGCTCTCTGCTGACATCCATGCATAGCACATGTATGCTAAGGGCAGCATGGTGGCTCAGTGGTTAGCACTGCTGCCTTGCAGTGCTGGGGACTTGGGTTCAAATCCCACTAAGGACAACAATAAATAAAGTATTATTATTATAATAACGTCAGTAGAGAGCACTGTGCTCGTGATGTCATCAGAGAGCATTCCACAAAGAAAAGAATTTCCTCTGTAGTATTCAGCAGCTAATAAGTACAGGAAGGATTAAGATTTTTTAATAGAAGTAATTTACAACTATGTTTAACTTTCTGCCACCAGTTGATTTAAAAGAAAAAAGGTTTTCACCGGAGTACCCCTTTAAATCCCTTGATAAATCTCCCTTCATATCTTTCAGAAAACCCAAGGCATACCTCTGCAAACCCTTGGATTTCTACCACTTTTCTATTTCTGTGGGTTTCGTTGCAGTTTTTGACACAGATCAGAACTTTCCAAGAGCGAATATGTTGAGCGTTTTACAACAAAGACGATCAGCGGCAGGTGACCCTCTGGTCACATGACCCAATGGACTGGAAAATGGCTGAATCTAACTTTTTTCCTTTGGGAAAATTCTGATTGTCCTCCCGAATCAGTCTCAGATGGAATTAAATACATTCCTTAATCCATCAATGACCCCTTATCAGCCTGGCACTATTTCTCAGAGTTGGTGTAAACTTCTTGAGGATCTACTGAGAACATTTTATAGGGGGGGGGGGGAGGGGGTTATAAAAGCGAAGGAATTCGGAAAATGTTTTTGATATGGGAAAGGCGGCACCACTTTACATTCTATTCATAAGTGTTCGGGTTTTATCAAATTGATTTTCATTTTTTGCCTTGTCAGGAGGGCAGGACCGGCCCCAGGGTATGTGAAGCCCAATACAATGGGCACCCTGTCTATCCCACCTTAGACTTAAAGGGGTACTCCGGTGAAAAACTTTTTTTTTTCTTTTTAAATCAACTGGTGCCAGAAAGTTAAACAGATTTGTGAATTACTTCTATTAAAAAATCTTAATCCTTCCGGTACTTATTAGCTGCTGAATACTACAGTGGAAATTCTTTTCTTTTTGAAACACAGAGCTCTCTGCTGACATCATGACCACAGTGCTCTCTGCTGACATCTCTGTCCATTTTAGGAACTGTCCAGAACAGCATATGTTTGCTATGGGGATTTCCTTTTACCCTGGACAGTTCCTAAAATGGACAGATATGTCAGCAGAGAGCTCTGTGTTTCAAACGGAAAAGAATTTCCACTGTAGTATTCAGCAGCTAATAAGTACAGGAAGGATTAAGATTTTTTAATGGAAGTCATTTACAAATCTGTGTAACTTTCTGGCACCAGTTGATTTAAAAAAAAAAAAAAAAGTTTTTCACCGGAGTACCCCTTTAACCCAGAATGTCACTGCCCTCTCCATGCCCATCAGGCCTCAGTATCTGCCGAGGTTTCCCTGGTGCGTACCCCCTGTAGGCTGGTGAGGATTCTTTGAGCTCGTCCTTGTCCAGATAACTAATAGAACATCATACATAGGTGCATAGGGTGCGCCAAAATTAAAGAAAATAATACCCATTACATCACATCCATGGGAATCACATGATAACATAATCTAGGGGCTCTTAAAGGGGTACTCCGGTGAAAAACATTATTTATTTATTTTTAAATCAATTGGTCCCAGAAAGTTAAACAGATTTGTAAATTACCTCTATTTAAAATTCTTAATCTTATCAGCTGCTGTATGCTCCACAGGAAGTTGTGTAGTTCTTTCCAGTCTGGGTCAGATTAGGCATCTATAGCTTTATGTTATGACGAATAGAAAATCAATAAGGAAATCTCCAGGTAAGATGAAGGAGCCTCAGATCTGGCAGGAAATCCCAGAGTGTCGTCCTATTACAGGAGCCGCTAACATCCTCCGTACAGTGAGAATCAAAGTCAGAGGGCGGCAGCGACTACACGTGTCAGCAATTATTACAGCGAGGGGTCCGTGTCCATAAAGGAGAGCTCCGCCTAGGCCGCATTATAGTCCAGCTGCCAATAATCCACATTACCTCTATGTGTGAATATATTTACATTTTATGGCTGTTCAGAGAGAAGAATCTGTGAACTTAACAAGGAAGTTACATTATATATATATATTTATTTATTTATTTATTCATTCAATCATTAATGTATTTTTTTTTATTTAGATAATATGTAAGCTTACATTATATTTATTTATCTGTTTATTATATTTATTTATTTATTCATTCACTTATTTATTGTATTATTATTATTATTATTTTTTATTATTATTATTGTTGTTGTTATTACTATATAATATTATATTTTATATTTGGTTGTTATTTACATTTTATGAATGTTTAGAGAGAAGAATCTCTAAATTTAACAAGGAAGTTACATTATATTTATTCATTCATCCATTCATTCACTCATACATTTATTTGTTGATGTATTTATTTATTTAGATAATATGTAAATTTAAAAATGTACCTTATATTTATTTATTTGTTTATTTATTGTATTTATTTATTCATTCACTCATATATTTATTTTTATTGTTGTTGTTGTTGTTGTTGCTGTTATTACTATATTATATTATAATATTATATATCTTGTTGTTATTTACATTTTATGGCTGTTTAGAGAGAAGAATCTGTAAACTTAATAAGGAAGTTACATTATATATATATATATATTTATTTATTTTTTTATTATATGTAGTGTATATTTCTCTTTATTCAACATATTCTGCTGTACACTGTAAAACGTCACATTAATCCGTGTCCTCAGGAGCTCACATTGGGAATTGTAGTTTTGCAACAGCTGGAGGTACCCTGGTTCGGAAACACTGGCCTAGAGGGTAATGTCAATATATAACTGAGCAGACAAGTCTTTTTTCCCAGCTAGAGGGAAAAATTTTAATCACCTTTCAATTTCCATTTCTAGAACAAATCTTGGCACAAGTCTAAAAAAAAATAAAATAAATTAAAATAAAAAATCTACAGGTTAAAGGGAAAAAAAAGCTATAGACTTTACTGAGCTGTGGACCCGGCTCACTGAAATAAAACAACAGGCTAGCAGTCTACTGTCTCAATATTAAACAACACCTTCAAGATTGAAATCCAACACAGAGTGTAGCTGAAGATGTTGGTTGTTCCCAGTTAGCTGTGTTTATTAATATTATACAACTCCTTTAAGGTTAAAATCCAATACAGAGTACTGTGGCGCTGTGGGACGCACCGGAATCCAGTCTCCTATACTTTGTGATTACCAGTTTACGAGAGTTATCTTTGTTGGACATCCAGGCATCTATCCTCATTTCACCTTCCTGCCGGTGCTACATCTTGTTTCATATCCTTTATATCGTCTATCAGGGTTTGGTTAGTGTGAGCCCCTTTCTTTGATACATCTTTTCTTTGATGGCGGAACTGAGCATAAAAAGTGCTATTTTCCATTAAAGGGAGTTTGGCCTGTTTGATCATCAACATAGGCCTTTAAAATATATACCTGTTACAATAACAGACTACCATAAAGGCATCCCTGTGGATCCATCCACTATACTTATTACTCATATGATTTATGTATTATTTTACTCTGAAACAATTATAACTATGGAATGAGTTATGTGCTTAGCCCTTTAGACAGTCTTCAATATCCATACATCGACAGTGACCAAACACCTGACTAAAATACAACACTTTGACGGATCATAAGTTGTGACTCCATAAGACGCTTATCAGTATTAGTACTCTATGTACCTTAGATCTCTGTGTGGATGTTTCTTGAAAATCTGTTCAAATTATATCTGTGATCTATTTATAAATGGCTGTGGTTTCCTCTCATCCCTGATGAACTCCATATATTGAGGAGCGAAACGCGTTGGCAAGAGAGATTTACTAATCATCTATAAACCAACAATAATTGTTGATCCTTCCCCAATCCACACTTAGAATTAGGAGTTTCCCACCTAGATACGTAGGGCTCCATTTATAGGGATTCACCTGTACCCCAACCCCCTCCCCTTTTTTTGTCTTTATAATTTTGCACAAATTTTATGTGTGTCACACAAATTTTGTAAACTTTCAATAAATTATATATCTTTACCACAATTTATCATCATTATTATGAGTATCTAAGCCCAATTGGTAGATCCAAATGATTGTTTTTCCAATACAGAGTGCAGCAGAAGATGTTGCTTGTTCCCAATCAGCTGTGTTTATTAATATTATACAACTCCTTTAAGGTTAAAATCCAATACAGAGTGCAGCAGAAGATGTTGGTAGTTCCCAGTCAGCTGTGTTTATTAATATTATTCAACTCCTTTAAGTATTACACAACTCTTTCAAGGTGGAGATCCAACACAGAGTGTGGCAGATGTTGGTTGTTCCCAATCAGCTGTGTTTATTAATATTATACAACTCCTTTAAGGATTATACAACTCGTTTAAGGTGGAAATCCAACAAAAAATGTGGCCAAAGATGTTGGTTGTTCCCAGTCAACGGTGTTTATTAATAAAATAAACATATTCAATGAATAAGTGATGAGCGGCAGGAGCCATATTCGAATTCACGATATTTCACGAATATATGGATGAATATTCGTCCTATGTCCGCAAAATATGCATATTTGCTATGTTCGTTTTTTTTTTTTCATGTGAAAATTTGTAATGAAATTCGCATAGTGCGCATGCTCAATTATATCTTTCACCTAAAAGAAGGGAGGGATCAGTGTCCAGTCTGGAAGTGCCTATATTTGCATAAATATTTGCATAAAAAAAATGAATATTCATCATTATGAATATATATATATATATATATCACTATATTTTAAATATACGTGAAATGCCAATATATTGCGAAGTGCCAATATTTGCTGTAAAAATTTTGCATTTCGAATATTCGCACTCAACACTATTATTCAATTGCGTAATTTACTTTGAGATTTAATGTCATTTCATTCCTCACTATTGTCAGGATCTCATCTTGCCACAAACAATTGGAATACTTATTTACTAAAAACCTGTATTGCTATCATATTTCTTACAACTGCAAGCAAAATCGTCTATAGTCCAGCTCACTCCCTCTGCCCGTCGCGCCAAGACCGGAGTGGGCAGCACCGACTGGAAACAACGAACAAAGGCGAAGTGTCCAGCGCGAATGTCAGAAAGCAGGATGTTAATTCCAATAAAAGCTACAAAGACAAGGAGAACAAGACAAGGTGACGCGTTTCGGTCCTAAGACTGGACCTTAGTATGCTAAGGTCCCGTCTTAGGACCGAAATGCGTCACCTTGTCATGTTCTCCTGGTCTTTGTAGCTTTTATTGGAATAAACATCCTGCTTTCTGACATTCGCGCTGGACACTTCGCCTTTGTTCAATATTTCTTACGGTTTCGGGTTTGTATCAATTGCTGTCTAGACCAGTGGTTTCCAACCGGCGGACCCCCAGATGTTGCAAAACTACAACTCCCAGCATGCCCGGACAGCCGATGGCTGTCCGGGCATGCTGGGAGTTGTAGTTTTGCAACATCTGGGGGTCCGCAGGTTGAAGACTACTGGTCTAGACAATCCTCTGTGGTGTAGACAGATTTACTCAAAGTGATACATTTTACCTGCTCTGATACATTGTAGCAAACCCTCGAGCTGGGAGGCAGTTATGTGCTGCTGATGTATTGTCCAGTTTGAATACAACTAAAGGAATCCGTCAGCTCTAAGATTTGCTCAGGTTTATAATCTCTGATTGGAAACAATAATTTTCCAGTTTACTGACGAGAAATTGATAAACAATCTTTCCATTGTGCAATATTGAAAGGGTTTATCAAGGATTAGAACAACATAGTCGCTTTCTTCCAAAAACAGCACCACACTTGTCCTCAGGTTGTGTGTGGTATTACAACTCAGCTTTATTAACTTCAATGAAACTGAGCTGCAATACAGCAAATCAACAGGACAGCGTGGCGCTGTTTCCAAATAAAAGCAGCTATGTTTTTTTTTTTTTTTTTTATCCTGGAAAACCCCTTTAAGCTTCGTTTACATGAGACATGACAAGTCCTTTTAAGACCTTGTAGATTATCTTTTCTTCTGATTGTCTTTTGGCTTTAGACTTAGAAATCTTCTTCTCGCTGTCTAGGATCAGACCTGTAGAAGCCAAGTTTCCTTTGTATATAAAGAACGACACAAGCAATTGCTGGGATTTAGTCTCGGTGGGGGCCACTGGTGTCCCGGGCCCTTCAGACAGTCATTGTTATCATAATTTAGGGGTAGTAAGAGTTTGACTTCCTGGGGCCCGGTGCCAGACAAGGAGCATTTGTTTAACATGGGACAATGCCAGATTAAGAGTATTGAGCGTAGGAGCGGTGCCGGCGTGGGTGGCGTGTAAAACAGGAATAGCACCGGCGAACTCGTGTAAACCTGGTTTTGTGGTGAAGTCAACAATTGGAGCCTCGGACTGATAGAGACGCGAGGGGCTTATTATAGAATAATACTAGAAAGGCGTAAGGTTTGTGGTGAGGAATCGTATTAAAGCCCGAGTCTAAAGCCTCCACCTCATTGTGTTGTTCCAATCTAAGAAAAGCGCAACAATTACCAGATGCCAAACCTATCGTGCCCCGAATCATCTGACCACAAGGCTCCAGAAGACTCCCGGGGGCCACCAACCAGGGGCTTTAACCAGAGTCAACCTGAAATCTATGAAAAGGAGTCAAGAAATTGCCCAATTGTAGAATTTAGGATTGGAAGGGTCAAGGTCATGAACAGCTGAGAACACAAAAGAATTACAAACTTGTTATATAAAAGAAGGATTTATAGTAAAATCAGTATGTCGCCCCCTCCTGGTGCACATTGGGATATGCCTTTCTGGTCTCTGGTTCCCGCTTTTTGTCTTGTGTCTGGTACCCGCTTTTTGTCTGTCCATTTTAGGAACTGTCCAGAGCAGCAAAGGTTTGCACTGCGGATTTTCTCCTACTCTGGACTGTTCTTTAAATGGACGGAGATGTCAGCAGAGAGCACTGTGCTCGTGATGTCAACAGAGAGCTCTGTGTTTCAAAAAGAAAATAATTTCCTCTGTAGTATTCAGCAGCTAATAAGTACTGGGAGGATTCAATTTTTTTAATAGAAGTAATTTACAAATCTTTCTGGCACCCATTGATTTAAAAAAATAAGTTTTCCACTGGAGTACCCCTTTAACTGTACTATGGGTGCAGGGCTGTTCACATGGACTCCAAACATATATTATATATATAGTGGTGGCTTCCCAATACCTCAGGCCTCAGGTATCTTAAAGGGGTACTCCACCCCTAGACATCTTATCCCCTATCCAAAGCATAGGGGATAGGATGTCTGATCACGGGGGTCCCACTGCTGGGGATCCCCGCAATCTCCCTGCTGCACCTGACATTCGTTTAGAGCATCGGGTACAGCGCCGGTGGCTCATGACGTTACAGCCACTCCCACTCATGATGTCACGGCCCTGCCCCCTCTATGGGAGGGGGCAATAAGATGTTTAGGGGCAGAGAACCCCTTTAACTTAGTAATATAAAATCACTGTTCCTGTTCACTCCATGAGGATAAAGTACTGAAGTCTTTCACATACAAGATGGAGTTTATTGTCTATGCCAGGGAGAAGGAGGTTGGACAAGGGTCTCTCTGCAATACAGTAATCTTTTCATTGGCCTCTGGTTGGCGTTAGTGTCATGTCATGAAGTTTTCCTGCTACGTTCTTTTTAGTATCATGCTGCAGAACCAGAGTCGTGTGAGTAAAGAAAAGTCGACATACTGCACCACACTAAGCCAATATGTGAAGTTCCTCATCAGTAATTTCAGTAATTTAGGACTAAGAACATATTCAACTGAGAACATTTACATCTGCATTAGATATTACACATACATGTGCTGTAAAAATCAAAACATAAAAAGACACCACAAATTTAGCAAAATTCAGTAAAGCTGCTAAAATCAATGTTTAAAGGGGTTCTCTGGTGCTTAGACATCTTATCCCCTATCCAAAGGATAGGGGATAAGAGGCCTGATCGCGGAAGTTCCGCCACTGGGGACCCCCGTGATCATGCACGTGGCACCCCGTTTGTAACCAGTCCCCGGAGCGTGTTCACTCCGGGACTAATTACAGACGACCACCGGGCCGGCGGCGTGTGACGTCACGCCTCCGCCCCCGTGGGATGTCACGCCTCCGCCCCTCAATGCAAGCCTACGGGAGGGGGTGTGATAGCTGTCACGCCCCCTCCCGTAGGTTTGCATTGAGGGGCGGAGCGTGACGTCACACGGGGACGGAGGCGTGACGTCACATGCCGCCGGCCCGGTGGTCGCCTGTAATCAGTCCCGGTACGAACACGCTCCGGGGACTGGTTACAAACGGGGTGCCACGTGCATGATCATGGGGGTCCCCAGTGGCGGGACTTCCGCAATCAGGCATCTTATCCCCTATCCTTTGGATAGGGGAAAAGATGTGTAAACACCGGAGAACCCCTTTAATAGTGACAATGACTAAATATCCGTTCATCTGGCTCGAGCTGTAACATTCCCCTGTGTTAATGTATCTGTATAATATTGGAAATACACCCACAATTTTAGTAAAGTTGTTAAAGTTGTTGCAGAGAATCCCAGTGTCCAGAGGTCTCATCCCTGCACTTTGCATATGGGAATAACTTTATTACAAAAGATCAATTCACCCCAATACACCAGGTTAAAGACAGGATAATACTGCCAAACTGTTACTGTATACAAATGCTACATATGGACCATCATTAGCCACCATGTAGTGACTATATAGAGATTACAGTGCAGTTATACCCAGTGACTATATAGAGATTACTGTGGAGATATACCCAGTGACCATATAGAGATTACAGTGCAGATATACCCAGTGACCATATAGAGATTACAGTGCAGGTATACCCAGTGACCATATAGAGATTACAGTGCAGGTATACCCAGTGACCAAATAGAGATTACAGTGCAGGTATATCCAGTGACCATATAGAGATTACAGTGCAGGTATACCCAGTGACTATATAGAGATTACAGTGCAGGTATACCCAGTGACCATATAGAGATTACAGTGCAGGTATATCCAGTGACTATATAGAGATGACAGTGTAGGTATACCCATTGACTATATAGAGATTACAGTGCAGATATACCCAGTGACCATATAGAGATTACAGTGCAGGTATACCCAGTGACCAAATAGAGATTACAGTGCAGGTATATCCAGTGACCATATAGAGATTACAGTGCAGGTATACCCAGTGACCAAATAGAGATTATAGTGCAGGTATACCCAGTGACCATATAGAGATTACAGTGCAGGTATATCCAGTGACTATATAGAGATGACAGTGTAGATATACCCATTGACTATATAGAGATTACAGTGCAGGTATACCCTGTGACCATATAGAGATTACAGTGCAGGCATACCAAGTGGCCATTATAGAGATTACAGTGCAGGTAAATCCAGTGACCATTATAGAGATTACAGTGCAGGTATACCCAGTGACCATATAGATATTACAGTGCAGGTATACCCAGTTACCATATAGAGATTACAGTGCAGGTATATCCAGTGACCATATAGAGATTACAGTGCAGGTAAATCCAGTGACCATTAAAGAGATTACAGTGCAGGTATACCCAGTGACCATATAGAGATTACAATGCAGGTATACCCAGTGACCATATAGAGATTACAGTGCAGGTATACCCAGTGACCATATAGAGATTACAGTGCAGGTATACCCAGTGACCATTATAGAGATTACAGTGCAGGTATACCCAGTGACCATTATAGAGATTACAGTGCAGGTATACCCAGTGACCATTATAGAGATAACAGTGCAGGTATACCCAGTGACCATTATAGAGATTATAGTGCAGGTATACCCAGTGACCATATAGAGATTACAATGCAGGTATACCCAGTGACCATATAGAGATTACAGTGCAGGTATACCCAGTGACCATATAGAGATTACAGTGCAGGTATACCCAGTGACCATTATAGAGATTACAGTGCAGGTATACCCAGTGACCATTATAGAGATAACAGTGCAGGTATACCCAGTGACCGTTAAAGAGATTATAGTGCAGGTATACCCAGTGAGCATTATAGAGATTACAGTGCAGGTATACCCAGTGACCATTATAGAGATTACAATGCAGGTATACCCAGTGACCATTATAGAGATAACAGTGCAGGTATACCCAGTGACCATTATAGAGATTATAGTGCAGGTATACCCAGTGACCATTATAGAGATTACAGTGCAGGTATACCCAGTGACCATATAGAGATTACAGTGCAGGTATACCCAGTGACCATTATAGAGATAACAGTGCAGGTATACCCAGTGACCATTATAGAGATTATAGTGCAGGTATACCCAGTGACCATTATAGAGATTACAGTGCAGGTTTACCCAGTGACCATATAGAGATTACAGTGCAGGTATACCCAGTGACCATTATAGAGATTACAGTGCAGGTATACCCAGTGACCATTATAGAGATTACAGTGCAGGTATACCCAGTGACCATTATAGAGATTATAGTGCAGGTATACCCAGTGACCATTATAGAGAATACAGTGCAGGTATACCCAGTGACCATTATAGAGATAACAGTGCAGGTATACCCAGTGACCATATAGAGATTACAGTGCAGGTATACCCAGTGACCATTATAGAGATTACAGTGCAGGTATACCCAGTGACCATTATAGAGATAACAGTGCAGGTATACCCAGTGACCATTATAGAGATTATAGTGCAGGTATAACCAGTGACCATTATAGAGATTACAGTGCAGGTATACCCAGTGACCAAATAGAGATTACAGTGCAGGTATACCCAGTGACCATTATAGAGATAACAGTGCAGGTATACCCAGTGAGCATTATAGAGATTATAGTGCAGGTATACCCAGTGACCATTATAGAGATTACAGTGCAGGTATACCCAGTGACCAAATAGAGATTACAGTGCAGGTATACCCAGTGACCATTATAGAGATAACAGTGCAGGTATACCCAGTGAGCATTATAGAGATTATAGTGCAGGTATACCCAGTGACCATTATAGAGATTACAGTGCAGGTATACCCAGTGACCATATAGAGATTACAGTACAGGTATACCCAGTGACCATTATAGAGATTACAGTGCAGGTATACCCAGTGACCATTATAGAGATAACAGTGCAGGTATACCCAGTGACCATTATAGAGATTATAGTGCAGGTATACCCAGTGACCATTATAGAGATTACAGTGCAGGTATACCTAGTGACCATATAGAGATTACAGTGCAGGTATACCCAGTGACCATTATAGAGATTACAGTGCAGGTATACCCAGTGACCATTATAGAGATTACAGTGCAGGTATACCCAGTGACCATATAGAGATTACAGTGCAGGTATACCCAGTGACCATTATAGAGATTACAGTGCAGGTAAATCCAGTGACTCATGGGTGTCGTTTTCTCTTTTACAGTTTATCTCCACTGAATCTTCCAAACAATTTAGGCTTCTTGTGTTTATAGAGCACTCCCGCTCTATACCACATGCATATTTTCTGAAAGGGGAGAGGAGAGGTAAGCAGCTACACTCCTCTTAAAAGGGTACTCCGGAGGAAAACTATTATTATTTTTTTTTCAAATCAACTGGTGCCAGAAGGTTAAGTTGAAGAGTGAAGTTCGCTCTGTGCACCGGATGTCTGGGGTGCCGCATTATATGTATAGGGGAGGTGTACCCCTTTAAGTAAAGTTACCTGTTTGTATAGAAACTCCTTGACATCCAGCATCTACAACCGCTCTTTACTAACATCAAGGGCACCAAAACTGCCCTTAGCCAGGATATTATACCAGGGTGTAAACATTTACCAACACATGTGCGTCCATTTCAGCACTGTAGGAGCAGAGGGCTTGACCTGCTACCATCTTGTGCCATCTGTAACTGTTAAATGTGCACTGGCAGATACAACAATTTTTGATATGTTGTAAAGCATGTATAACCAATAGGTTTTGCAATTGCTTTCATCAGAACATTTTCTGTATTTCATACTGATAAAGCCAGTCAAACAACTGCCCCCCTGTCTGCCTGGACATATACTAGTCCTGCTGTGTCCATGAGTCATCACCTATGTCATGGGCACACTTCCTTGATTGACAGCTGTGAGCGCAGGGCTCAGAGCTGGAGGAAAAATCCTCCCACTGTCATCTTGTGTCCCCCTACTGTCAGTGAGGACATGCTGGGAGTTGTAGTTTTGCTAATGCTAGGGGAGATGTGAGCAGACAGCATACTGAGGGAGGGGGCGGAGACCTGCACAGTGAGGCCACGCCCCCTCCCTTTGAGAGGAATTCAGACTAGTGAGCTAAATTAAAAGTGTAATAAAAAAATAAATAAAGGAGCTAGACACATAAAAATAAGATGTACATGGTCAGGATTAGGTACTGAGTGATATAAAAAAAATAGTTGGATCTGACGGATACGATTTAAGCTAGAACATTACTTATATCCTAATAAATATTGTTTGGCTGAAGAAATGCCACCTCCTGTCCTAAGTGGGCTTGAGCCTGTGGACCTGGGATGTTTTCTCTTTGGAGACTTATCCTGCTATCTGTTTACGGGACAAGCTAACTCCAAGCTCACGTTCTACTTGGGTTTGCCAATATAGATATTAGATGTTCTGGCTGTAATCTAATGTGAATGGCGTGCTTAAAGGGGTACTCCAGTGAAAAACAAGTGGAAAACTAATGTTTTCAAATCAACTGGTGCCGATTTATACATAAGCAAATCCCCATAGCAAACCTCTCCTGCTCTGGACAGTTCCTGACACAGACAGAGGTGGCAGCAGAGAGCACTGTGGTCAGACTGGAAAGAACTACACAACTTCCTCTTGAGCATACAGCAGCTGATAAGTACTGGAAGGATTAAGATTTTTTATCAGCAGTAATTTATAAATCTGTATAACTTTCTGGCACTAGTTGATTTAAAAAAACTTTTTAGTTTGCACCGGAGTAGCCCTTTAAGAATTTGCTACAACTGCCTGTGTGGTGTCGGACGGGGTCATGTGTGTATTAACCTCTTTGTGATGCCAGGGAGTGGTTGACCTATACACCACCCAAGGTAGAGCAGCTTCACCTGCTCAGGCACGGGGCAAATAATCACTCCAACACAAGGTTACGGTTAACGGGTATGCTTTACTGAGCTAGACAAGGTGTTAGGAGATGCAGGGTGAACTTAGGGAAGCTTATCGGCTTGCTGGGACTTGTAGTTGTAATTGACTGATGCAGCAACGCTTGAATTAAGTAATAGACTTGACTTGACTGACTACTTGGACTGGACTAGACTTTAGAAGAATCCCCACTATGTTTAGGTCCTACTGTTGACTTTCACCCATGGTGTAGGGGTTAACTTAAAGTAGAAGCGTGGGGGCAGGACTAGGCCTCAGGCCTCCTTCAGGATCACACAGACTCCTCAGCTCCTCACTTCACTGCACCTCAGCAAGATCTCAAGAGAGAGAGCTGAACCCTGACCTCACTATATAAGGGGGCAGTTTAGAGAGATCCCATTGGTCACTGATAAGCCACCTGTTCACCTTGCACACCTCCCCTTGACAACAAAGGCGGCTCCTTAGCAACACAGATTTAAGGTAACAGTACATATAAAACACAACATATTAACTCTTAGGTAACAAGTGCATTCGGTAGTGCAATAAAGAGAATTCTTGGGAGAGGGGACCCATGATGGATATTGAGCAGGATCTGCCAGACAGGATGGGCAGAAGCACAAAGAATACATGACTCCGTACTGGGTCACTACACCTGGACTCCAGACTGATACATTTTACCTGCACTGATACATTGTAACAAAATACCGAAACCTCTTCTGTGTTAACTATTAGGTCAGGAAAAAATACTTCACTGACATATTAGTGGATGGAAGAGAAGAATTGTGCAAACCTGATCTCAGAGTCAAAAAGATGATGTCACAAAGTAACGTAATTCATGGTCCATAAAGTGTAACCCACGGAAGAAGCTAAATTATTAAGAAAAGAAATCCAATTTTTCTAGAACAGATTTCACTTAGTGAAGACCACCGGTGTTGGGTTCATGTGAGGAGATCGGGGTCACTACAAGGACATGTCTGGTCTCATGGCAACTCAAAGCTTGGAGCGCAGCGTCCCATCTGCGGGGGTCACAATGAGGAGCGAAGACCCTGAGGTCACAAATGTCACTAAATCCGGGAGAAGTCCAGGAAATTCCTACATTCTCCAGAAATGTATATAATATGTGTCATATATTCTGTGTATACTATGTATCATATAATCATATCTTCTGTGTATACTATGTATCATATAATCATATCTTCTGTGTATACTATGTATCATATAATCATATCTTCTGTGGATACTATGTATCATATAATCATATCTTCTGTGTATACTATGTATCATATAATCATATATTCTGTGTATACTATGTATCATATAATCATATCTTCTGTGTATATTATGTATCATATAATCATATCTTCTGTGGATACTATGTATCATATAATCATATCTTCTGTGTATACTATGTATCATATAATCATATCTTCTGTGTATACTATGTATCATATAATCATATCTTCTGTGGATACAATGTATCATATAATCATATCTTCTGTGTATACTATGTATCATATAATCATATATTCTGTGTATGCTATGTATCATATAATCATATCTTCTGTGTATATTATGTATCATATAATCATATCTTCTGTGGATACTATGTATCATATAATCATATCTTCTGTGTATATTATGTATCATATAATCATATCTTCTGTGTATACTATGTATCATATAATCATATCTTCTGTGTATACTATGTATCATATAATCATATCTTCTGTGTATACTATGTATCATATAATCATATCTTCTGTGGATACAATGTATCATATAATCATATCTTCTGTGTATATTATGTATCATATAATCATATATTCTGTGGATACAATGTATCATATAATCATATCTTCTGTGTATATTATGTATCATATAATCATATCTTCTGTGTATACTATGTATCATATAATCATATCTTCTGTGTATATTATGTATCATATAATCATATCTTCTGTGTATATTATGTATCATATAATCATATCTTCTGTGTATATTATGTATCATATAATCATATCTTCTGTGTATATTATGTATCATATAATCATATCTTCTGTGTATACAATGTATCATATAATCATATCTTCTGTGGATACAATGTATCATATAATCATATCTTCTGTGTATATTATGTATCATGTAATCATATCTTCTGTGGATACAATGTATCATATATTCATATCTTCTGTGTATATTATGTATCATATATTCATATCTGCTGTGGATACAATGTATCATATAATCATATCTTCTGTGTATATTATGTATCATATAATCATATCTTCTGTGTATACAATGTATCATATAATCATATCTTCTGTGTATACAATGTATCATATAATCATATCTTGTGTGTATACAATGTATCATATAATCATATCTTCTGTGTAATTATGTATCATATAATCATATCTTCTGTGGATACAATGTATCATATAATCATATCTTCTGTGAATACAATGTATCATATAATCATATCTTCTGTGTAATTATGTATCATATAATCATATCTTCTGTGTATATTATGTATCATATAATCATATCTTCTGTGTATACTATGTATCATATAATCATATCTTCTGTGTATACAATGTATCATATAATCATATCTTCTGTGTATACTATGTATCATATAATCATATCTTCTGTGTATATTATGTATCATATAATCATATCTTCTGTGTATATTATGTATCATATAATCATATCTTCTGTGTATATTATGTATCATATAATCATATCTTCTGTGTATATTATGTATCATATAATCATATCTTCTGTGTATATTATGTATCATATAATCATATCTTCTGTGGATACTATGTATCATATAATCATATCTTCTGTGGATACAATGTATCATATAATCATATCTTCTGTGTATATTATGTATCATATAATCATATCTTCTGTGTATACTATGTATCATATAATCATATCTTCTGTGTATACTATGTATCATATAATCATATCTTCTGTGTATACTATGTATCATATAATCATATCTTCTGTGTATGCAATGTATCATATAATCATATCTTCTGTGTATATTATGTATCATATAATCATATCTTCTGTGTATATTATGTATCATATAATCATATCTTCTGTGTATATTATGTATCATATAATCATATCTTCTGTGTATATTATGTATCATATAATCATATCTTCTGTGAATACTATGTATCATATAATCATATCTTCTGTGGATACAATGTATCATATAATCATATCTTCTGTGTATGCAATGTATCATATAATCATATCTTCTGTGTATATTATGTATCATATAATCATATCTTCTGTGTATATTATGTATCATATAATCATATCTTCTGTGTATATTATGTATCATATAATCATATCTTCTGTGTATATTATGTATCATATAATCATATCTTCTGTGAATACTATGTATCATATAATCATATCTTCTGTGGATACAATGTATCATATAATCATATCTTCTGTGTATATTATGTATCATATAATCATATCTTCTGTGTATATTATGTATCATATAATCATATATTCTGTGGATACAATGTATCATATAATCATATCTTCTGTGGATACTATGTATCATATAATCATATCTTCTGTGTATATTATGTATCATATAATCATATCTTCTGTGTATACTATGTATTATATAATCATATCTTCTGTGTATACAATGTATCATATAATCATATATTCTGTGGATACAATGTATCATATAATCATATATTCTGTGGATACAATGTATCATATAATCATATCTTCTGTGGATACAATGTATCATATAATCATATCTTCTGTGGATACAATGTATCATATAATCATATCTTCTGTGGATACAATGTATCATATAATCATATCTTCTGTGGATACTATGTATCATCTATTTGTCAAAAAGTATCCTGAGGGGCCCAACCCATAGATACTTACCTATTGCTTGTAAGTGTTTTCTGATAGGACTGGAGCTTTTCAGAGGTCTAGGTTTATGAGACCATTTGGTCTTTTCATCATAGAGAGATACAAGAGGATAACATAAATGGAGAATATGAGAGGGGTCCAAGGGTCCAACTACAAGGGCAGCAGACGATACAGACAATATGAGTCTGGTTATTTAGGGTCCTCTCCCCAAAAGACATCATGGAAGATGGGAAATATCTGACAGAGACTGAGAGATATTGGATAGTCACAATAGACGGCAATGGAAACAAAGTAGCACAAGGGAATATGGTAGAAGGTTTCAATGGAGCAGACTCACTATTATAAACCTAATAATCATATTTTCTGAACCTCCCATCTGCTATAAATGAGAATAAGTCTTGGAGGATCATGGGGCCTGATAAGAACTTCTCATCAGTTCTGGATTAAGGTCTATGGAGACTTTGTGTATATCTGAGGAAGAGGAAGCATTACACTGCCATAGTATGACACCAATAACAGAGCCATATTGTACCTTAAAGGGGTACTCCGGTGGAAAACTTTTTTTTTTTTAAATCAACTGGTGCCAGAAAGTTAAACAGATTTGTAAATTACTTCTATTAAAAAAATCTATACCTTCCAGTACTTATTAGCTGCTGAATACTACTGAGAAAATTATTTTCTTTTTGGAACACAGTGCTCTCTGCTGACATCACGACCACAGTGCTCTCTGCTGACATATCTGTCCATTTTAGGAACTGTCCAGAGTAGGAGAAAATCCCCAAACATATGCTGCTCTGGACAGTTCCTAAAATGGACAGAGATGTCAGCAGAGAGCACTGTGTTCCAAAAAGAAAATAATTTCCTCTGTAGTATTCAGCAGCTAATAAGTACTGGAAGGATTAAGACTTTTTAGTAGAAGTAATTTACAAATCTGTTTAACTTTCTGGCACCAGTTGATTAAAAAAAAAAAAAAAAAAAAAAAAAAGGTTTTCACCGGAGTACCCCTTTAATATTACCACAAAGTGCCCACACAATGCAGCCATGTTGTGTATACATAATAATAGTGCCATACAGCAGGGCCACATACAATTGTGTCACAGAATTTATATATAGTTATACATACGTGTGTGTGAATATAGGTCACCTCCTCTCCCTCACATCTACGGGTCACAGATTCCCGGACAGAATTTCTGCCAAATGTTTTCATATTTACTTGGAGATCTTCGCCTCCCCGGCTCCGGCGCACATCTCTAACCATCAGACTGGAAGGTATTAGAGGAATGTTAAGTGTCACATAAGGAGACGGCCAAATAGCGAGACACAACAAGACACGAGCGCACTCAGGTGATACTCAAACCCCACCGGGGATGTGGTAAGAAGGAAGCACAAGATTCTTTACACTGCAGCCCTGATCTCTTCTGGAGGGGGTACGGGCAATGACTGGCAAACCTGGCACAAGCTAAGGGCTGCACAGTCTATGGGGGTCACAGTTATCTTATGTATCGTTATCTTTATTCTTCATTTATGTTGATTTCCATAATTAAGCATAATTAAGAATAAAAATGTTGAGGGTGTTGGGTAATGGGGCAACATCAATCTTGGAATATTTTTTGTACTTCTGACTCAATGCCCAGAGGGTTAGGCTGGAAATCACCATCCCATAAACTGCATCAATAGGTAACCAAAATATGGTAAGTCAGGCAGGGTTCTGTTTAACATGGGTAGACGTATGGCCCAGAATCCAGAGCTATACCAGATGGGAACGGTCCATGCATTAAAGCGGTACTCCAGGGAAGTATTTATATTAAAAAAGCTCCAAAGCCATAACACTACCTGGATATGTTCCCTTGTAATCCAAGTAATCCATTTTGCTGGAAATACATGGCTCCTGTGGCCTCTGTTGTCTTCTCTGGCTGCTTGATATTCTTGCCATCCCTTTCTCCCCTTGCCTACATCTCCCAGCAATCATTGTAGCTCTGCCAGTCAACTGATTCTCTGAGAGCAACCTCCACTGAGATTCAGTGTCTGATTGGCTGAAGCTGCACACACCTCCCAGTTTGCAGCACTAAAGAGAACATGACTCATCAGTGCAGGGCAGAAATCACAGGGTTTGTGTCTTTCAGGAGGGTGGGGGCTGCATTCAGAGAGGGATTTGGACAGAGACACAGTGGATGGCTGGATGACGTCCTTCCCTCACTTCATGCATGTAAGTGACAACCAAAAGAGGGGAAACTGTTCTATATAGCTAATGAATGATATGTAGACAATTAAATAGATTGGTGAGAGGCAGAGGATTGGCTATGGGTTTAGTTCCCCGGAGTACCCCTTTTAGCTGGATCCATTGCATTGGTATCCCGCCAGTGCCCCATAGGCTGAACCTTATTACAGGTGACCCGATTTTAGCCTCAATAATATCAGCCAAACCAAAGTGTGTTTTTAGGAGGGCCAAAACCTTAAAAAAATATGGTGGCACCATCTATTCCGAATAAACAGAAGAGAACACATGAAGTAAAAAGAATAGGAACAATTTTTGGGAATAATTTGTGGGAATAATAAGTGTAAGTGTTGTCCGAATATATGCAATAAAAGGACACAGATTATAATCACAACACAGGAAAAACCCTACATCTTAAAGAATTACTTTAATTGTGGCAGTACGTTTATCATCTATATGTTAGAGTGCCCTTGTAATTTAAGATATGTAGGTAGGACCATAAATTCATTAAGACAGAGAATAAACAAACATAGGTCTAATATTAATAATTGGTTCTTAAATCACAGTGTGTCCAGACATTTCCTTGATGCACATAATAAAGACCACCCACTCCTAAGGGAAAAGATATATAATAAAAATTACTAATTATTGTGCAACAAGGAAATGTACTGGATTTTTAAGCTAAACACCTTGCAACCCAATGGTTTGAATGAAACCCTTGAACAGGTATATTAAACATATATTTAATTATTTTTTTTAAATAGTGTATGAAATAAAAATGTTTTAATGATAGCTAATTAAATTATTAATTTTAGTTTCCAGTGATTTTTTAGTTGTGTATATGTCTACTTTTTTATGGGTGTATATTTATGAATTTATATGTTTTATGTATGTGTGTGGGTGTTTTGTGTATGTGTGTGGGTGCCTAAAAATGCCCCCACATGTGGGTGTATATATAGTTTTTAATTGTTTAATTTTATGTACTCCATCATGGTATTTAATTGAATCAGGTTAGTTAATTTGTATGCGGAGTGAGTGTGTGTTCCAGGTTGGAGCGCATACTGACAATGCATGATTCTATCTCCCTCCCTCCCATGTAATTACGTGGAGGGGTGATCGATGTTCCATGTGTGTTCCAGGTTGGAGCGCAGGGTGGATCATGTGATTCTACGCACTGAGGGGGTTTCACCCATTAGTTGCTATCCACGTCAGAGGGTTACCCGTAGCATGGTTAGCAACCAGTTGTGGGTCTGCTTGGTCGCGTGACCGGGTGATTCCGGAAGCGGGCCGTCATCCGAGTCATGTGATCGTGCAGACCGGAACTAGACGCCGGGAATGCGGCATGCTTGCTGCCACGCTGTAATTGGAGGATGTGGACCTCATTTTAATTGCATGTAAGTATAAAAGAATGTTATTTTAGTATTTATTCTGTAGCCTGATGAAGAAGGTGTGATTCTGTACCTTGGAAACGCGTCGTGAAAATAATAATAAAAAAGATATGAAGATACCCAGTGGCATCTGTTTGGTATGAGCTTGGGGAACATTGTTTGAAAGTGTCCTGGACCCAGGGGGGATCTGGTTTTGGGTATTTATGCCTATCTCCAGTATTCCCCTAGTGAAGTGAGTGCTTATTGAATTGTCCTCCTTATTTCCCAAAAATAATAATTAATGTTTTTTGCATACAGTCTTCTCTGATCGCTGGTTTATGTTTTTTCTTTTGACTATAATCATAGGCTGAAATAGGACATGCCACCAATACTAAAAAAAAAAAAAATCACTATGTAAAAAGTTTGTTTTTAACCTGCTGCAACTACATCAGATGTGTGGCCCCCAATAATGGTCCTCAGGCTATAGACAACAGATTCCATACTGAAATATTACGTTGTATCATTGCGTCACCTATGGTGTCAATGGTCGTCTATAAGGTCCATACCTGTGTGTTACCCTCCAACCATATTCCAAATACTTTCGGTATTTCCATCCATATGATACTATATAATTAGAATTGATTTCCATTGTTTTCTGTCTTCTCTAAAATTATCGTAATGTAAATGTCCCACCTGGTGAGGATTTCCGAGAAATGTTTTATGGGTCTCCTTCCTTTGTGGTGTTATATATATATATATATATATATATATATATATATATATATATATATATATATATATATATCATGGGATGAGTGTGAAGAATCTTGACACATATTTCAGCTCCTCGGAGACCGACCTTATTTTTCACCACTTCCTTTGTATGTGGAAGTAAATCAGGACAAACCTCAATAAATACTTGTTTGTTGTTCTCGTCTTCTGAGGTCAACAGGAAAGCGCGGCCTCAATGCAACAATCTGCAACAAATAGGACAGGTTTCCTCTATGACATAAAGTGCAGAAATATCTTTCTGATCTGTATTACTGTAATGCAGTGGTCTCAAACTGTGGCAAAACTTCAACTCCCAGCATGCTGGGAAATCCTAGTGGTCCTACTGGATCCATATACCAGAGGCTCTGCTGTTATATGAGTGTGGACATTTTCCAGCATACCCTGCTGCACAGTCCTCTCTATCTCCTCCCCACACTCATCACTATGATCATAGAAAGAACTGTGCGGTTATACAGTTACAGCTGCACAGTCCTCTCTATCCCCTCCCTGCACTTATCACTATGATCATAGAGAGAACTGTGTGGTTATACAGTTACAGCTGCACAGTCCTCTCTATCCCCTCCCTGCACTCATCACTATGATCATAGAGAGAACTGTGTGGTTATACAGTTACAGCTGCACTCTTCTCTATGATCATAGAGAGAACTGTATGGTCATACAGTTATAGCTGCACATTCCTTTCTACCCCCTCCCTACACTCTTCTCCATGATCATAGAGAGAACAGTGTTGTCATACAGTTAAAGCTGCACAGTTCTCTCTATCCCCTCCCTGCACTCTTCTCTATGATCATAGAGAGAACTGTGTTACAGCTGCACAGTCCTCTCTATCCCCTCCCTGCACTCATCTCTATGATCATAGAAATAACTGTGCGGTTATACAGTTACAGCTGCACAGTCCTCTCTATCCCCTCCCTGCACTTATCACTATGATTATAGAGAGAACTGTGTGTTCATACATTTACAGCTGCACAGTCCCCTCTACCCCCTCCCTGCACTTATCACTATGATCATAGAGAGAACTGTGTGGTCATACAGTTACAGCTGCACTCTTCTCTATGATCATAGAGAGAACTGTGTGGTCATACAGTTACAGCTGCACATTCTTCTCTACCCCCTCCCTGCACTTATCTATAGGATCATAGAGAGAACTGTGTGGTCATACAGTTACAGCTGCCCAGTCCTCTCTATCCCCTCCCTGCACTCATCTCTATGATCATAGAAATAACTGTGCGGTTATACAGTTACAGCTGCACAGTCCTCTCTATCCCCTCCCTGCACTTATCACTATGATCATAGAGAGAACTGCGTGGTCATACAGTTAAAGCTGCACATTCCTTTCTACCCCCTCCCTACACTCTTCTCCATGATCTTAGAGAGAACAGTGTTGTCATACAGTTAAAGCTGCACAGTTCTCTCTATCTCCTCCCTGCACTCTTCTCTATGATCATAGAGAGAACTGTGTTACAGCTGCACAGTCCTCTCTACCCCCTCCCTGCACT
This sequence comes from Hyla sarda, assembly GCF_029499605.1. Lineage (NCBI taxonomy): Eukaryota > Metazoa > Chordata > Amphibia > Anura > Hylidae > Hyla > Hyla sarda. Next base: position 185,843,775 of record NC_079197.1, on the reverse strand, counting down.
CATCTCTTTGAACATATAGAGAACTGTGTGGTCATACAGTTACAGCTGCACATTCCTCTCTACCCCCTCCCTGCACCCTTATCTATGATCAAAGAGAGAACAGTGTGGTCATACAGTTATAGCTGCACAGCCCTCTCTATCCCCTCCCTGCACTCTTCTCTATGATCATAGATAGAACAGTGTGCTCATACAGTTACAGCAGCACACTACTCTCTATCCCCTACCTGCACTATTCTCTATGATCATAGAGAGTACTGTATGGTCATACAGTTACAGCTGCACAGTCCTCTCTCCCCCCTCCCTGCACTCTTCTCTATGATCATAGATAGAACAGTGTGGTCATATAGTTACAGCAGCACACTGCTCTCTATCCCCTCCCTGCACTCTTCTCTATGATCATAGAGAGTATTGTATGGTCATACAGTTATAGCTGCACATTCCTCTCTACCCCCTCCCTGCACCCTAATCTATGATCATAGAGAGAACAGTGTGGTCATACAGTTATAGCTGCACAGCCCTCTCTATCCCCTCCCTGCACTCATCTCTATGATCATAGAGAGAACTGTGTGATTATACAGTTAAAGCTGCACAGTCCTCTCTATCCCCTCCCTGCACTCTTCTCTATGATCATAGATAGAACAGTGTGGTCATACAGTTACAGCAGCACACTACTCTCTATCCCCTCCCTGCACTCTTCTCTATGATCATAGAGAGAATTGTGTGGTCATACAGTTACAGCTGCCCAGTCCTCTCTACCCCCTCCATGCACTCATTTCTAGTCTCTACGATCATAGTAAGAACTGTGTGGTCATATAGTTACATCTGCACATTCCTCTCTACCCCCTCCCTGCACTGTTCTCTATGATCATAGAGAGAACTGTGTGGTCATACAGTTACAGCTGCACATTCTTCTCTACCCCCTCCCTGCACTCATCTCTAGTCTCTACGATCATAGTAAGAACTGTGTGGTCATATAGTTACAGCTGCACAGTCCTCTCTATCCCCTCCCTGCACTTATCTCTATGATCATAGAGAGAACTGTGTGGTCATACAGTTACAGCTGCACAGTCTTCTCTACTCCCTCCCTGCACTTATCTCTATGATCATAGACAGAACTGTGTGGTCATAAGTAGCCAAGGGTGAAATGATGGATAATTTTAATGATATTGTATATTTTGCATTGGGGTCCAGAAGCTTCCAGTAAAGCCTCTGAATTCCACCTTCCACATAAGATCGGAGCTGAGATAGTAAAATAACTGTACACGGGGCGCAGGGATGGTGGACGTCTTATGGGAAGCAGATCATGTGGTGTTGTGTATGTCACACAATGTCTCAGTTGTGTCGCACATTTGCCGATAGTGTAATTTTCCTCTCCCGGTCACTACGTGATGATGTGTATATCCTGCACTCAGTCCCGTAGTTAATATTTCCCATTGAGGGTATTTATAGTTAGTTATTTGTCTATACTGTATAATCCTGGGAGAGTCTAACGTTACACAGGATGATGGGAAATCCTGAATGTTCAGGGGGACGTAATGGATGGCACCATTCTATGGATTGTGCTCTCTGGCTTAAAGGGGTACTCTGGTGGAAAAACATTTTTTTTTATTTTTTAAATCATTTGGCTCCAGAAAGTTAAACAGATTTATAAATGACTTCTATTTAAAAATCTTAATCCTTCCAGTACTTATCAGCTGCTTTATGCTCCATAGGAAGTTGAGTTTTCATTTTAAGTCTGACCGCAGTGCTCTCTACTGACACCTCTGTCCTTGTCAGGAACTGTCCAGAGTAGGAGCAAATCCCCATAGCAAACCTGCTCTTGGCAGTTCCTGACAGGGACAGAGGTGTCAGCAGAGAGCACTGTGGTCAGACTGGAAAGAAATTCAAATAGAAAAGAACTTCCCGTGGAGCATACAGCAGCTGATAAGTACTGGAAGGAAGTAAAAATCTGTTTAACTTTCTGGTACCAGTTGATTAGAATTTTTTTTTACACCAGAGTTTCCCTTTAATGGTTGGTCTATGACAGTAGTCTCAAACTGTGGCCCTCCAGATGTTGCAAAACTTCAACTCCCAGCATGCCCGGACAGCCGTTGGCTGTCCGGGCATGCTGGGAGTTGAAATTTTGCAACATCTGGAGGGACTCAGTTTGAGACCACTGGTCTATGGGGTTTAGTCTCGTTTCTGGGTTCATTTATTTTCTGGATATTTTGTATATGTTGTAACCCAATCCAGTCTCCACTAACTCCCCCTCTATATGTACGGTACATGGAGGGACACGTCTGACATAACTAAAAGTGACGCAGAAGTGAACTCTCGCATATTTTTAAATCAGCACGAGGGACCTTTGTAAAAAAAGAGCGATTGATATTGGTGTAACAGAAATCCCAATAGTTGTTGAATATGTTGCCCTATAAGAGATACAATGTGTCGAGATGTAAGGAGGAGCCGGTTACACGTGTCCAGGGGGGTACAGCCAGGGCTGCAGTAAGGGGCCTGGGCTCCGAGAGGGCCCGGGCCCCGCTGCACCTCCCTGCGGCAGCAGAAGCACAGAAGAGTACAGCGGTCTCCTGCTTCTGTACGTACAGAGCACAAATTGCGTACATAGGCTCCTGTACGTACATTACGCAAATAATGTATGCAATGGCCTCATTTACTAGGAGTGTTGTGTAGGTTTCTTTGTGGGTTTTTATTCCCTACAATTTTTTTCCACAGTATTTACTAAGGTTTCCCTACATTTTCCACTTTCCCTTCATTTTGCTTTTTTTTACACCTGCTCTGATCTGTCAGGTTTTCCTCGGCTCAAATCCACCACATTTTATGTGGAAACCTTAGTAAATATGTTGGGTTTTTGTGAAAATGTCGGGAACACGCCCCTTTTCGGAGACCACGCCCCCTTTCCCCCCTCAGCCATGCCCCTTTTTCGGGTTTTCTTAGCAAAATGGAGAGTTAGTCGGGGTTTTTTAAATTCTGGCGCAGACAGAATTTGTGCCGCAGATTCTGGCGCAGACAGAATTTTTGGCGCAATGCGACAGAATCTGGCGCAAGACCCGACAAAACATGTCAGGTTTGCAACAGTAAATGAGGGCAAATGTATGTACATGAGTGTAAATTGCTCTGCAGGCCGCATGATGACGTCATTTCATCACGCAGCCTGTTGGAGAAGTCCCGCGCCGCTCTGGAGGCTGCTGACAGCCCGGCCTCAGCGCAGAATTGGTGGAAAGGTGAGTGTTTTTTTTTTTTAAGAACTTACCTAACTGGGGACAGTACCTATGTGGGGACATTACCTATGTGGGGGCATTGTTACCTAACTGGGGCATTACCTATGTGGGGGCATTATTACCTAACTGGGGGCATTACCTAAGTGGGGACATTATAACATAACTGGGGACATTACCTATGTGGGGGCATTATAACCTAACTGGGGGCATTACCTATGTGGGGGCATTATTACCTAACTGGGGACATTACCTATGTGGGGGCATTATAACCTAACTGGGGGCATTACCTATGTGGGGGCATTATTACCTAACTGGGGACATTACCTATGTGGGGGCATTATAACCTAACTGGGGGCATTACCTATGTGGGGGCATTATTACCTAACTGGGGACATTACCTATGTGGGGGCATTTTTACCTAACTGGGGACATTACCTGTGTGCAGGCATAATTTCCTAACTGGGGGCATTATTACCTAACTGGGGACATTACTTATGTGGGGGCATTATTACCTAACTGGGGGTATTACCTATGTGGGGGCATTATTACCTAACTGGGGCATTACCTATGTGGGGGCATTATTACCTAACTGGGGACATTACCTATGTGGGGGCATTATTACCTAACTGGGGACATTACCTATGTGGGAGCATTTTTACCTTACTGGGGGCATTACCTGTGTGCAGGCATAATTTCCTTACTGGGGGCATTATTACTTATCTGAGGGCATAACCTATGTGGGGGCATTTTTACCTAACTGGAGCATTTCCTATTTGGGGGCATTATTACCTAACTGGGGGCATTACCTATGTGGGGGCATTGTTACCTAACTGGGAGCATTACCTATGTGGGGGCATTGTTACCTAACTGGGGGCATTACCTATGTGGGGGCATTGTTACCTAACTGGGGGCATTACCTATGTGGGGGCATTGTTACCTAACTGGGGGCATTATTACCTAACTGAGAGCATTACCTATGTGGGGGCATTGTTACCTAACTGGGGGCATTACCTATGTGGGGGCATTGTTACCTAACTGGGGGCATTACCTATGTGGGGGCATTGTTACCTAACTGGGAGCATTACCTATGTGGGGGAATTGTTACCTAACTGGGGGAATTACCTATGTGGGGTCATTATTTCCTAACTGGGGGCATTGTTACCTAACTGGGGGCATTACCTATGTGGGGGCATTGTTACCTAACTGGGGGCATTACCTATGTGGGGGCATTGTTACCTAACTGGGGGCATTATTACCTAACTGAGAGCATTATTACCTACAGTAACTGGGGGCATTACCTATGTGGGGGCATTATTACCTAACTGAGGGCATTATTACCTACAGTAACTTGGGGCATTATTACCTAACTGAGGACATTGCCTATGTGGGGGGCATTATTACCTAACTGGGGGCATTATTATCTACAGTAACTGGGAGCATTATTACTCAACTGGGGGCATTACCCACCTGGGGGACACTATCTACCTGGGGGGCATGACCTACATGGGGGAACTATCTACTGGGGTCACTATATACTGGGGGCTTTACCTACCTGAGGGCACAACCTACCAGGGATCACTACCTACTGGGGCCACTTTCTACTGGGGGCACTATTCAGCTGGGGGACACTACCTACTGGAGGCATTGGGGGGGGGGGGGGTTCCTAAAGCTGTGTAAGGGGCCCCAAAATTTCTGATTGCAGCCCTGGCTGCATTACAGAGCAGCTGACCACCTCCATCCTGGAACAAATTAGGGTCTGTATTTCTTTGAGAAGCAAAGAACGTACGACGTGAAGGATCATATGTTTATTGTTTATCCTGTAATATTCTAATAACACAAGGATCATAACATGAATAATTTACAGCTGGGCCCAATGTACATATTCCATCTCCTCCACCCTCATGGCTGTCACCGAGCAGGTGATATACGGGAACACCTGCAGGTCCGCGGAGCATTGAGCGCCCCCCATCTGTTTTGTTCTGCATTATTATGACAAATCTCTGATATTTTTACTTGGGGGATTTTTTGTACCTTGCAGTGATCCCTGGTTCCTTGTCATTCTGTAATGTGTCTCCCGACCCTCATACTTTCACTGACAGCTCCGCTCTCATCAGCGCAGGATACACAACGTATAGATCATCCACGTTTCCTGGACGTACCATCAACAACTCAGACGATCCTGCGGAGACCTGTCAATCATTTCATAATATTTTACTTACTGGTTCACAAATTATAGACCTCCAGATGTTGCGAAACCCCAAATTTATTATGTATCTGATCTCAAGAAGAATCAGCACAAAAAATGGACATTGGGATCAAACAGATTTTCCAAAAATTCATCCATGTGCATGGATACTATTGTGGTGAAGGGAAATGCATGCTGGGAGTTGTAGTTCTACAACAATGTGAGATTGACAGGTTGGGTACGTTGACAACGTCTTATTTAATGGCACTGACAATGTCAGTTGGGGAAGTAGTGATAAAGCATTTAAATGAATGTTTTCCAAACAGTGTGGCTCCAGCTGTTGAAAAACTACAACTCCCAGCATGCCTGGACAGCCAAAGGCTGTTGTTGGAGTTGTAGTTTTGCAACAGCTGGAGACACAATGTTTGGAAAAAAATGATTTAAATGTTAAGGGGAATGTGTTTTTAAAAAATGACCTATTATTTTAAGGAATTTTCCTTAATGTTAAACGCATTTTTAAGAATTTTTGGTGATTATTAATTTTAAAATTTTCCATTATACTATAAATAATCCAAAATAATCCTGGAATCTTACAGAGACTTCCTGTTGCGTCTGTGATGATAAGGAGGAGGCTGCTGATTAGTAATCTATACAGTATTACAATGAAAGATGGCACTAGTACATGGAGAAGACAATAGGAGCTCAGCCCTCTCCCTCCCCGTACATAGAAAAGACAGTAGAAGTTCAGCCTCCCCCTCCCTACAGAAGGAGAAGACAATAGGAACTCAGTCCCCCTTCTGTAGATAAAGAAGACAATAGGAGCTAAGCCCCCCTTCTGCAGATAAATAAGACAACAGGTGTTTAGTCTCTCCTTCTGTTGGAAGAGAAGACAATAGACGCTCAGCCTCCCCCTACACTGTAGAATGTACAAAAAGGGTTTGTTACAATTGTATCCACCCTTGAGAATCCTGTGTCTGTAATAACTTTCTACTCAGCACTGAGGATTTACATTAATGACAGGTCACTAAGTTCTAAATACAGTATAAAAAAGGAAACATTACATCAGAAGGGGGAATTTATAATTTGCGGTGTGTATTTATTTATTTATTTTTTTGCACATAATTTATGAAAATGTGCATGCCTTTTGATAAATTTTGCACAAAATACATGCATAAAACTATTTAAAAAACAAACAAAAACATATAGAGAAAATACCTCAAACGCTGTGGATTTAAACAGCACATATGTGCCTAAATTTGTGAAAAATGATAAATAATAATGATACATCGCAATAAAACCCATGGTAGTTAGTAACCACGAGTCCATAACGTGAATAATGTAAACCATGGCCTGCAGAGCACAATTACTATATACGCTTATGCAAAAATCATGATAAATACTGCCCAAACAAATTGCTTGCCCAGTATTAGAAAGACACTGCTTCTTTTTATTTATTTATTAAAACATTTTTAAACAGCACCACTCCTGCCTGCAGGTTGTGCCTGGTATTGCAGCCCAGCACCATTGCACTGAAAGGGACTGAGCTGCAGTACTATACAATATCTGTTACGCCGAGCGCTCCGGGTCCCCACTCCTCCCCGGAGCGCTCGCTTCACCCCCTTCGCTGCAGCGCTCCGGTCACGTCCTCTGACCCGGGGCGCTGCGATCCTGCTGCCAGCCGGGATGCGATTCGCGATGCGGGTAGCGCCCGCTCGCGATGCGCACCCCGGCTCCCCTACCTGACCCGCTCCCCGTCTGTTCTGTCCCGGCGCGCGCGGCCCCGCTCCCTAGGGCGCGCGCGCGCCGGGTCTCTGCGATTTAAAGGGCCACTGCGCCGCTGATTGGCGCAGTGGTTCCAATTAGGGTTTTCACCTGTGCACTTCCCTATATTACCTCACTTCCCTTGCACTCCCTTGCCGGATCTTGTTGCCTTAGTGCCAGTGAAAGCGTTCCTTGTGTGTTCCTTGCCTGTGTTTCCAGACCTTCTGCCGTTGCCCCTGACTACGATCCTTGCTGCCTGCCCCGACCTTCTGCTACGTCCGACCTTGCTTCTGCCTACTCCCTTGTACCGCGCCTATCTTCAGCAGCCAGAGAGGTGAGCCGTTGCTAGTGGATACGACCTGGTCACTACCGCCGCAGCAAGACCATCCCGCTTTGCGGCGGGCTCTGGTGAAAACCAGTAGTGGCTTAGAACCGGTCCACTAGCACGGTCCACGCCAATCCCTCTCTGGCACAGAGGGTCCACTACCTGCCAGCCGGCATCGTGACAGTAGATCCGGCCATGGATCCCGCTGAAGTTCCTCTGCCAGTTGTCGCCGACCTCACCACGGTGGTCGCCCAGCAGTCACAACAGATTGCGCAACAAGGCCAACAGCTGTCTCAACTGACCGTTATGCTACAACAGTTGCTACCACAGCTTCAGCAGTCATCTCCTCCGCCAGCTCCTGCACCTCCTCCGCAGCGAGTGGCCGCTCCTGGGATACGCTTATCCTTGCCGGATAAATTTGATGGGGACTCTAAGTTTTGCCGTGGCTTCCTTTCCCAATGTTCCCTGCATCTGGAGATGATGTCGGACCTGTTTCCCACTGAAAGGTCTAAGGTGGCTTTCGTAGTCAGTCTTCTGTCCGGAAAAGCCCTGTCATGGGCCACACCGCTCTGGGACCGCAATGACCCCGTCACTGCCTCTGTACACTCCTTCTTCTCGGAAATCCGAAGTGTCTTTGAGGAACCTGCCCGAGCCTCTTCTGCTGAGACTGCCCTGTTGAACCTGGTCCAGGGTAATTCTTCCGTTGGCGAGTATGCCGTACAATTCCGTACACTTGCTTCAGAATTGTCCTGGAATAATGAGGCCCTCTGCGCGACCTTCAAAAAAGGCCTATCCAGCAACATTAAAGATGTTCTGGCCGCACGAGAAATTCCTGCTAATCTACATGAACTTATTCACCTAGCCACTCGCATTGACATGCGTTTTTCTGAAAGGCGTCAGGAACTCCGCCAAGATATGGACTCTGTTCGCACGAGGCGTTTCGTCTCCTCGGCTCCTCTCTCCTCTGGTCCCCTGCAATCTGTTCCTGTGCCTCCCGCCGTGGAGGCTATGCAGGTCGACCGGTCTCGCCTGACACCTCAAGAGAGGACACGACGCCGTATGGAGAACCTCTGCCTGTACTGTGCTAGTACCGAACACTTCCTGAGGGATTGTCCTATCCGTCCTCCCCGCCTGGAAAGACGTACGCTGACTCCGCACAAAGGTGAGACAGTCCTTGATGTCTACTCTGCCTCTCCACGTCTTACTGTGCCTGTGCGGATGTCTGCCTCTGCCTTCTCCTTCTCTACAGTGGCCTTCTTGGACTCTGGTTCTGCAGGAAATTTTATTTTGGCCTCTCTCGTCAACAGGTTCAACATCCCAGTGACCAGTCTCGCCAGACCCCTCTACATCAATTGCGTAAATAATGAAAGATTGGACTGTACCATACGTTTCCGCACGGAGCCCCTTCTTATGAGCATCGGATCTCATCATGAGAGGATTGAACTTTTGGTCCTCCCTAATTGCACCTCGGAGATTCTCCTTGGACTTCCCTGGCTTCAACTTCATTCCCCAACCCTGGATTGGTCCACTGGGGAGATCAAGAGTTGGGGGTCCTCTTGTTCCAGGAACTGTCTAAAACCGGTTCCCAGTAACCCTTGCCGTGACTCTGTGGTTCCTCCAGTAACCGGTCTCCCCAAGGCCTATATGGACTTCGCGGATGTTTTCTGCAAAAAACAAGCTGAGACTCTACCTCCTCACAGGCCTTATGATTGCCCTATCGACCTCCTCCCGGGTACTACTCCACCCCGGGGCAGAATTTATCCTCTCTCTGCCCCAGAGACTCTTGCCATGTCCGAATACGTCCAGGAGAATCTAAAAAAGGGCTTTATCCGTAAATCCTCCTCTCCTGCCGGAGCCGGATTTTTCTTTGTGTCCAAAAAAGATGGCTCCCTTCGTCCTTGCATTGACTACCGCGGTCTTAATAAAATCACGGTTAAGAACCGCTACCCCTTACCCCTCATCTCTGAACTCTTTGATCGCCTCCAAGGTGCCCACATCTTCACTAAATTGGACTTAAGAGGCGCCTATAACCTCATCCGCATCAGAGAGGGGGACGAGTGGAAAACGGCATTTAACACCAGAGATGGACACTTTGAGTATCTGGTCATGCCCTTTGGACTGTGCAATGCCCCTGCCGTCTTCCAAGACTTTGTCAATGAAATTTTTCGTGATCTATTATACTCCTGTGTTGTGGTATATCTGGACGATATCCTAATTTTTTCTGCCAATCTAGAAGAACACCGCCAGCATGTCCGTATGGTTCTTCAGAGACTTCGTGACAACCAACTCTATGCCAAAATTGAGAAATGTCTGTTTGAATGCCAATCTCTTCCTTTTCTAGGATATTTGGTCTCTGGCCAGGGACTACAGATGGATCCAGACAAACTCTCTGCCGTCTTAAATTGGCCACGCCCCTCCGGACTCCGTGCTATCCAACGCTTTTTGGGGTTCGCCAATTATTACAGGCAATTTATTCCACATTTTTCTACCATTGTGGCTCCTATCGTGGCTTTAACCAAGAAAAATGCTGATCCCAAGTCCTGGCCTCCTCAAGCAGAAGACTCCTTTAAACGACTCAAGTCTGCCTTTTCTTCGGCTCCCGTGCTCTCCAGACCTGACCCTTCCAAACCCTTCCTATTGGAGGTTGATGCCTCCTCAGTAGGAGCTGGAGCTGTCCTTCTACAAAAAAATCCTTCCGGGCATGCTGTCACTTGTGGTTTTTTCTCTAGGACCTTCTCTCCAGCGGAGAGGAACTACTCCATCGGGGATCGAGAGCTTCTAGCCATTAAATTAGCACTTGAGGAATGGAGGCATCTGCTGGAGGGATCAAGATTTCCTGTTATTATCTACACCGACCACAAGAACCTCTCCTACCTCCAGTCGGCCCAACGGCTGAATCCTCGCCAGGCCCGGTGGTCTCTGTTCTTTGCCCGATTTAATTTTGAGATTCACTTTCGTCCTGCCGATAAGAACATTAGGGCCGATGCTCTCTCTCGTTCCTCGGATGCCTCAGAAGTTGATCTCCCTCCGCAACACATCATTCCACCTGACTGCCTGATCTCCACTTCTCCTGCCTCCATCAGGCAGACTCCTCCAGGAAAGACCTTTGTTTCTCCACGCCAACGCCTCGGAATCCTCAAATGGGGTCACTCCTCCCATCTCGCAGGTCATGCGGGCATCAAGAAATCTGTGCAACTCATCTCCCGCTTCTATTGGTGGCCGACTCTGGAGACGGATGTTGGGGACTTTGTGCGAGCCTGCACTATCTGTGCCCGGGATAAGACTCCTCGCCAGAAGCCCGCTGGTTTTCTTCATCCTCTGCCTGTCCCCGAACAGCCTTGGTCCCTGATTGGTATGGATTTTATTACTGATTTACCCCCTTCCCGTGGCAACACCGTTATTTGGGTGGTCGTTGATCGATTCTCCAAAATGGCACATTTCATCCCTCTTCCTGGTCTTCCTTCTGCGCCTCAGTTGGCTAAACAATTTTTTCTACACATTTTTCGTCTTCACGGGTTGCCTACGCAGATTGTCTCGGATAGAGGGGTCCAATTCGTGTCTAAATTCTGGAGGGCTCTCTGTAAACAACTCAAGATTAAATTAAATTTTTCCTCTGCATATCATCCCCAGTCCAATGGACAAGTAGAAAGAATTAACCAGATCCTGGGTGATTATTTGCGACATTTTGTTTCCTCCCGCCAGGATGACTGGGCAGATCTCCTTCCATGGGCCGAATTTTCATATAACTTCAGGGTCTCTGAATCTTCCTCCAAATCCCCATTTTTCGTGGTGTACGGCCGTCACCCTCTTCCCCCCCTCCCTACCCCCTTGCCCTCTGGTCTGCCCGCTGTGGATGAAATTTCTCGTGACCTTTCCATTATATGGAGAGAGACCCAAAATTCTCTCTTACAGGCTTCTTCACGCATGAAGAGGTTCGCGGATAAGAAAAGAAGAGCTCCTCCCGTTTTTTCCCCTGGAGACAAGGTATGGCTCTCCGCTAAATATGTCCGCTTCCGTGTCCCTAGCTACAAGTTGGGACCACGCTATCTTGGTCCTTTCAAAATTTTGTGTCAAATTAATCCTGTCTCTTATAAACTTCTTCTTCCTCCTTCTCTTCGTATCCCTAATGCCTTTCACGTCTCTCTTCTCAAACCACTCATCCTCAACCGTTTTTCTCCCAAATCTGTTCCTCTCACTCCTGTTTCCGGCTCCTCGGACGTCTTCTCGGTCAAGGAAATTTTGGCTGCCAAAAAGGTCAGAGGAAAGAATTTTTTTTTAGTAGACTGGGAGGGTTGTGGTCCTGAAGAGAGATCCTGGGAACCTGAGGACAACATCCTTGACAAAAGTCTGCTCCTCAGGTTCTCAGGCTCCAAGAAGAGGGGGAGACCCAAGGGGGGGGGTACTGTTACGCCGAGCGCTCCGGGTCCCCACTCCTCCCCGGAGCGCTCGCTTCACCCCCTTCGCTGCAGCGCTCCGGTCACGTCCTCTGACCCGGGGCGCTGCGATCCTGCTGCCAGCCGGGATGCGATTCGCGATGCGGGTAGCGCCCGCTCGCGATGCGCACCCCGGCTCCCCTACCTGACCCGCTCCCCGTCTGTTCTGTCCCGGCGCGCGCGGCCCCGCTCCCTAGGGCGCGCGCGCGCCGGGTCTCTGCGATTTAAAGGGCCACTGCGCCGCTGATTGGCGCAGTGGTTCCAATTAGGGTTTTCACCTGTGCACTTCCCTATATTACCTCACTTCCCTTGCACTCCCTTGCCGGATCTTGTTGCCTTAGTGCCAGTGAAAGCGTTCCTTGTGTGTTCCTTGCCTGTGTTTCCAGACCTTCTGCCGTTGCCCCTGACTACGATCCTTGCTGCCTGCCCCGACCTTCTGCTACGTCCGACCTTGCTTCTGCCTACTCCCTTGTACCGCGCCTATCTTCAGCAGCCAGAGAGGTGAGCCGTTGCTAGTGGATACGACCTGGTCACTACCGCCGCAGCAAGACCATCCCGCTTTGCGGCGGGCTCTGGTGAAAACCAGTAGTGGCTTAGAACCGGTCCACTAGCACGGTCCACGCCAATCCCTCTCTGGCACAGAGGGTCCACTACCTGCCAGCCGGCATCGTGACAATATCTGTGCACAGGAGTGCTGTTTTCGAAAAGAAAAAAAAATGTAGAAGACAATAAGAGCTCAGCCTCCCCTTCCCCTTAAACAAAGGTTGTATTAGATCATTTTCTGATTTTCTGTCATTTTTTTTAACGTTTGTGTAAGCAGTTTATGTTCATGTTTTCTTTTTTAACAACATATATAAAAATGCACATGCTTCTTGATAAATTGTGCAAATAAATAAAAAATGCACAAAAATTGTTAAACAACGGTGCTTCTTTTTTTTCTTTGAAAAAGCAGCACCACTCCTGTCCAGAGGTCATGTCTGGTATTGCAGCTCAGCTCCATTGAAGTGAATTGGACTGAGCTGCAAAGGCATCTTTTTTTCTAGCAAAAACAGTCCAAGAAACAGAGCAATAAATGTCCCCCCAAAGTTTTTAAAAATGATTAAACATTTTGGGCTTCATCTCTATAGGACTGGAAATCCTGTCTAGGAGCCTGGACGGTGCGGTGCGGTGGATGGAAGATCAAACCCCAGGCAGGAATGTTTCCTTGGAGCTGCTGAATGTGAAGCTGAAGAATGGCTTTGTAATATGTTTTCCTAAGGTGGACATCCCCTTTAAAGCTGGTGTTAAGTATTTCATGGGTCACTTCAAAGGTCTCCAGTGATCACTCACTTATATCATCCTTAAATAGGAAGGCAGATGGGGGTTAAGAGGGATCTGGATTTGACGATGACCTTTTGCAGGTTCGGGAGCTAAGATGACTGACAAATTCATGTCCTGCTGTAGAGCGCGATGACAGCTCCAACTGGGCACTTGACAGGACATGGGGCCACTTAGGGCTCTTCTCACCCAATGAATGGTGAAGAGACACCGGGGCCGCACACATGAGCTGACCATCTAATGCCCATTGGTTATATCAGGAGAACGGAAACTGGCACATGAATAAGGAAGACTTTACGTAAGTTGTCTCCAAACTATGGCCCTACAAGTGTTGCAAAGCTTCAACTCCCAGCATGCCCGGACAGCCAACGGCTGTCCGGGCATGCTGGGAGTTGAAGTTTTGCAAGAGCTATAGGTTAACAGTTTGGTGACTACTGATCTATGCTGATCCCTGTTAAATGTATATTCACCTTTATGGAGGGGCAAGCTGTGCATAAATAGCTTGCCCCCTGACTGGTGAGCAGTTAAGGGGTTAAGAAATATACAGGCAAGGTTTTTAACCCCCTCCCCCGCCTGTAAAACTTGTCAGTGGCAATAGTGGTATGTCCCATGGGTGGGGGGGAAGGAGTGCACCAATCAGGGGTGTAATAGTTTCCCGGGCTTTCAGGGGCCCTCCCCTGGGTATTTATAGCTGTGGTGCCTCCCTTCCCCCCTCAATCTGCCCAGGACCCGGAGTTTTTCCCTCCCTCCCTCCCTTTTTGTATCTCTGTTTGTTGTAAGTCCCAGCTTGGCGGTAAGAAGACGGTGAAAGCGGGGTCAACCCGGGGTAGACCTCCACACAGGACGGTGTGGCAGCACCTCTCGGGTTGGCAAGAAGTCAATCGGTGTCTTTGTTACAGTTAAATTGTTATTTATATAAGTAATTTTATAAATAAAGCTGTGGACGATCCCCACCCACGGAAAACATAAATTGTTGATGTGTCAGTTATTATTTAATTAATTATTGTAGTAAGGGGGAGGGGTAGTTATAGCCTGCTAGGAGCTAATTGGGTCTCAACAGTCTGAGTATATACACTATACAGTACGTGACTATATATTTGCTGCCCACTTAATCTAATTAATCCATGTGCATCAATATTATTGGGTTAAAGGGTAAACGTATCTGGCAAATTTCTGGTTACGTCAATTTGCCCTTCAATATTGAGCAAAAAGATGGGGGCAATCTTGCTCACCTTTTGTGGTTGGTGTGCCAGACACAACCACCTGTGATAGCGAACAACGTCGGTGCAGCCACCCGGGTTTCGGCGGTCAGGGGTCCTCAGCCGAAAGTAGAGACATCAAGAAAGAACAAGAAAAAATCCACGGGTCTTCGGCGCAATCCGTACGAAGTACTCACAGTCCGGGATGTATATAAAGAAAGTCCGTTTATTAAGGTGCAAAAGCAAACAAACGCGTTTCGAGGCCTTTGCTAGCCTCTTTCTCAATGTTAAAATACAATAATAAGAATTTAGTCTGTTTTTCTATTCCTGGAGAACCCCTTTAAGTTGATGACTATTTTTTTTGTCTTTTTCAAAAAAAAAAATGTTATTAGAGTTTTTCAAGAGGTATAACAAACAATTATGTGAATAATAAGATATTATTCTTAAACATTAGTCTTATTCATTATCGTGTTTCTCTTTTCCATCCTAGGGAGGATATTCTTCTTAGATGATGGTTTTCCTCTTTATCTTTATTCGGGAGCAGAAGTTAATGTCCAAGCGAACGTAGAGGTCTCTTTATAAAGGGATTTTGTTGCATCATGTTCTAGATACTGGATGATGAGGGTTTTGCTTTGGTAGCGTCACTCAAAATATAGAATTTCACAAATAGTAAAATTAAAGGGGAATTCCGGGCCATAGACATCTTATTACCTATCCAAAGGATGTCTGATCGTGGGGGGGTTTCATCACTGGGACCCCCGCAATCTCTGTGCAGCACCTGCATTCTATAGCGGGCTACTGCTCCAGTCTCGGAAACCTCTTTGTTTCTGTGACTGGAGACGTGATGTCACGACCCCTTGTGACATCACACCATGCGCCCTCATGATGTCACACCACGCCACCTCGTGAGGTCACACCACGCCCCCTCGTGACATCACACCACGCCCCCTCATGATGTCACACTCCGCCCCCTCGTGATGTCACACCACGCCCCCTCATGACATCACACCACGCCCCCGTGTGATGTCACACCACGCCCCCTCATGATGTCACACTCCGCCCCCTCGTGATGTCACACCACGCCCCCTAGTGATGTCACACCACACCTCCTTGTGACATCACACCACGCCCCCTCGTGATGTCACACCACGCCCCCTCATGATGTCACACTCCGCCCCCTCGTGATATCACACCACGCCCCCTCGTGACATCACACCACGCCCCCTCATGATGTCACACTCCGCCCCCTCGTGATGTCACACCACGCCCCCTCATGACATCACACCACGCCCCCGCGTGATGTCACACCACGCCCCCGCGTGATGTCACACCACGCCCCCTCGTGATGTCACACCACGCCCCCTCGTGATGTCACACCACACCTCCTTGTGACATCACACCACACCCCCTCGTGATGTCACACCACGCCCCCTCATGATGTCACACTCCGCCCCCTCATGATGTCACACCCCGCCCCCTCATGACATCACACCACGCCCCCTCGTGATGTCACACCACGCCCCCTCTTGATGTCACACCACACCTCCTCGTGAGATCCCACCACGCCCCCTTCATTCATGTCCTCGTCACGTCCCCTCCCATAGATATGAACAGAGGAGGTGTGGCGTGATGTAATGAGGGGCGTGGTATGACATCACAAGGGGGCATGGCGTGACATCACGTCTCCAGTTCAAGAAACAAAAAGGGTTTCCGAGACTGGAGCAGCAGCCCGTTATAGAATGCGGGTGCTGTACGGAGATCACGGGGGGGGTCCCAATGGCGGGCCCCCTGCAATTAGACATCTTATCCCCTATCCTCTGGAATACCCCTTTAACAAGTAACATGTGACCTGCAGAAAATGGTGCTGGTTTTATTACAATAGCGGTTATTGAAAAGTTTGTGTTATCAATATTGAATAGAAGCTATAAGAACTTTGTTATGTTGTAAACAGGTAAAGCAATACTTACTGCTGACAAAAGTTTATGACTTAAAGGGGTACTCCGGCGCACACGTCTTATACCGTATCTAAAGGATAGGGGATAAGATGTTAGATCGTGGGGGTCCCGCTGCTGGGGACCCCAGTGATCTCCAGCATGGCACCCTGTCATTTGGCGCAGGGAGCGAACTCCATTCCATGCCCGATGACTGTTGATGCCGCGCCCCCTCCATTCACTTCTATGGGAGGAGGCGTGATGGCTACATCATAGCCGTCACACCTCCTCCCATTGACATGGATGGAGGGGACGTGATGTTTAGAACACGGAAGCCGACCCCCGCGATCTAACATCTTATTCCCTATGCCTTGGACAGGGGATAAGATGTTTGTGCCGGAGAACCCCTTTAAGCAGATACAATATATACTAACTGAAGGAACAGAATAATAACAATAATAATAATAATATCATTTTAGATAATTCAATATAAAATCAACATTTAACCTTCGAAAGAAACAAACACAATGTCATTTATAAATAACAATCACAACATAAATAATAAAGTCATTCCCATTGTTACTTCCTCTTTGGCAATATAATATAATATGAAGCTCAGACTTCAGTAACATTAGTCGTATCTGTGAACCCAGGGACCTACAAGTGCCCGGGTCATGGCGGGGGCGCAGGGATCGCCCTGAATCGCTGGCTCCAGCCTCTTATCAATCATCTGATATTGTGACATCTCTCTCCTTCCCGCACTCAGCCTTAAATGAAGCCACATGGATGCACGGTATCTGATCGGGTTCGATGTCAGCCGCGTATAGAGATATCCAGTAAAGTGTCGTATCCTGATGGGCAGTAAGAGGTTTCACTGATGTGAGGGTCACATGACCATGACTTGGGGTAGGACCTGTGTCTGGAGGTGACTACAAGTGGAATATTAGAAAGACAAAGTCCAGACAGGGAAGTTCTCAAACTCAAAATCATTTTACTGTCTGGAGCCATAAGCTTGGAGGTTTGTAGGGGCCCGGTGGCGAATGACACTAGGGCCCCCTGACTGGTTAGCCCCTAGTTTTTAATGTTTCCCCGCCCCCTCCGTATCTCTTTTCTCCCTGGGTATTGCTCCCTTCCCCCTCTCCTGGGCAAGATGGTTTCTCCCAGTTTTCCTCCAATTGCGAGGGTCCCACAGTTCCCGCAATTCTAAGCCCCTCCCCCTCACCTTATAGCTGGACGAGCAGAATTTTCCCGCCATTTTCCCTGTAGTGACCCGTTGGTTGCCCCGCCCACCCTGATGTTGAGTTATTTTGTTGGTGTGATGTTTTTTGCTGCTTATTTTACATTGTGTCGGTTCCTGTTTCCAAGTCACAGCGGGTGGTCTCAAACTTATTTACAGTAGTGAAGGGATTTTTGGGAATGTTCAGTGTAGCATACCGCCAGAATCCCATGTTTACAGTTACAGTGCCTTATTTAATGTTTTCTTTAAATAAATATATGCTGTGGCCGACCCCCACCCTTTTAAAAAGTTAAAGAGTGTCCTGGTCTTTATTGCAAAGGGATATGAGTATTACGGTTAATAGAGGTTGTTCAAGTCTGGACAATCGTCAAGTTAAGGCCTATTTGTGAGTTCACTAAGGTTGGCGACAACTCAACCCACCTGGACGCCCCAACCCTCATAGATCATCTCCAACTGGAGCAACTTGGAAGCTCCATATCTCTCAGACCCTTTGACTGTCTTATACCCCGGGTCCTGCTGCAATGTCCTCTGCAGCCTACACAGCCCCCTTAGGAGGCCACAGCCGAGAGCTTACATGGCTATCTTCAGAAGTCCCATAGAGAGTGAATGGAGAAGCGGCCCAGCCCACACGCTGCTGCTCCATTCACATGGGTGACACTGACTTACACTAGTGGGGCCCCATCAGTTGGACCCCACAGAACAGATACAGATGACCTATCCATAATTTCAGACTAAGGCCCCTTTCACACTACCATTATGTTCCTACAAAACGGTCCATAAAAACGGCCGTCAAAAAATCCCATTCTTGTCAATGGGATTTTTTGACCATCCTTTAGCACCAGTTATGTCCCGTTATGACTAACGTCCATTATTTTTGATGGTGCAAATAACTGTTCATGCACAAGTTTTTGTCCTGTCAAAAATAACGCTGGAATAACGATGTTAAAATTTTAACATTGAAGTCTATGGGTGATGGATGTTCACAAATAATATCTGCTATTGTCTTTTATTTTTATGTTCCCTTATTGCTACTGAGCATGCTCAGTACAGCATCACAACCAGGAAGTCACATGGAAATAAAATAACGGAATATAACGGTGCATGACGGTGACACATGTCGGTTATTTTGAGAGAATGTCCATCAGAATTGGCCATCAGTTATCATACGTTGTATTCAGTTATTTTATCCATTTTTTCAGGACCCTTTAATGCTGAATAATAGGTGTCAGAATACAGTATGAAAGGGGCCTAACCCATTTAATCCAATTTGTGTAACCAGCCTTAAAAATGGTTGAATAGAAACCCTTTGCAACTTGAAGAGAAAAGACGCCTGAAGGAGCAGAACACACAAAGATTTTATGTAACATGTAGAATCCCTCATTGTCTCTCGTGAAGTCATCTTATATTTCTCATGAATGAACCCAGGCATCTCCGAGGGCCTCTACAAATAATCTCCTTCATTGAGTCTCATTGTGTAATAACTTCTGCTCATAATCTCGCCCATTGTAATGAGGTTCTGCAGGAAACAATGGGCACTCGGAACTTCGGAGCACCGTATTGTGCCGCCGGTGAATGGGCTGAGATAAACGCTCTTCACTGCCACCCGATACATTGTAACACTGGTCACTTCCCGGGCACTGTTTGATGTCACTGCTTTGTCTTTGTCTATTCTAAAATTGTAACCATAATCATCCCATAATATGGAACAAATATAATAGGATCCAAAGGAACTTTGCATAAAAAAAAGGAAAATTGTCTTCCTACTTAAAGGGGTACTCCGCCCATAGACATCTTATCCCCTATCCAAAGGATAGGGGTTAAGATGTCTGATCGCGTGGGTCCCGCCACTGGGGACCCCCGTGATCTCGGCTGCGGCACCCCAGACATCCGGTGCATGGAGTGAACTTTGCTCCATGCAGGATAACTGGCGATGCGGGGCAGTGGCTCGTGACATCACGGCCATGCCCCCTCAATGCAAGTCTATGGGTGGGGGTGTGACGGCTCCCATGAACTTGCATTGAGGGGGTGTGGCCGTGACATCATGAGGGGAAGCGCGGCTTTGACGTCACGAGCCTCCGGCGCTGCACCTGACGCTCTACACAAAAGCCAGGTGCAGCAGGGAGATCGCGGGGCATCCTCAGTGGTGGGAACCCAGCGATCACACATCTTATCCCCTATCCTTTGGATAGGGGATTAGATGTCTAGGGACTGAATACCCCTTTAACAGGCCAATAAGATACCATGGGCAAATTAATGGATTTTTTGCTGGAATTTGTCATAAAGAAAACGTAAACTATGAAAATTCCTATACGCAAAGATGTGTTCCCTAACTTGTTGCAAAACTACAACCCCCACCATTTTCTGACAGCCTTCTCCAACTGGTGCAAGACTACAACTCCCAGCTTCTCTGGGCACCAATGTGGAACATATTTTCACCATTATAGTAGATAAACAAAGCTGGAGCTGCGTTACATTGTATATTTGGAGATGACTTATGGTGCGGATGAGATCTCGGACGTGGCAGAAATATGTTAATGGATTTAACACAGGAGCAGATGACATGAGGATGGAGGAGCAGAACCTGATCTGAGCTCTGCTGAGTGATGTTGTCCATCTCCTGACCCGGGCCTCCCTGACCTGTCCTGGTCCAGGTCTCCACTCTCTTCCTGGCCTCTAATCAGCGTGTCAGATGAAACGCACTTTTCCTTCGTGTGGACCATGACCATCTCCTGGAGGAACACATGGGGGGCGATGAGAGATGTAAGAAATGCTCCGCAGTGAGGGGGGAGGGGGACACAGTCCTTATTCTGTCCCTCAAGACTGAGAATGATACAAAGTATCTGCCCTTACACTTCTATACATTATACCAGTGTTTCCCAACCAGGGTGACTCCTGCTGTTGCAAAACTACAACTCCCGGCATGGAGGCACCTTGGTTAGGAAACACTGCATTTTACAGATAAAATTTTATTAGCTATTACTTATATGTTTCTTGGGAAGCTGGGAGACCACCTCAGTGGCCGCCATTATCACTTCTACAGACATTGGGGTTTATTTACTAACGTGACCCCGACTCTTTTTTGTCACACGTCCCCCCAAAAATAAAAAATCCTGAAAAGGGGGCGTGGCCACGGGATAAAGTGGGCATAGTCCAGGCAAAGGGGGCGTGGCCCTGGCAGTTTTAAAAAATCCCAACATATTTACTATGGTTTCCACAGAAAATTTGGTGGATTTGAGCTGAGGAAAACCCGAAAGATCAGAACATGTGTAAAAAAAGCAAAACATAGGGAAAAGTGCAAAATGTAGGGAAAGCTTAGTAAATACTTTGGGAAAATACCAGTCGGAAGTCGAAACCCACAAAGAAACCTACACAACACTCTTAGTAAATAAACCCCATTGTCACCCAGATCTCATAAACTACTGAATGGTGAATTTTCCAGGTATGAGGTGATACATCTCCTGCTTCATATAACTACACAACTGGATTACTGGTTATAACCATTACTATGTCCAATCTAGACAATCACCATTGACATTAATTCCCTGGGCTCCTGCACTCTGCAGTGTTATGGCTCCAGATCATACAGATCTGTAATAACCGCCCGGGGACCTCACTGCTCCTTATTATGTATTGGAGTTTGTATAGAAAAAGGAAGATGGACATCATGTAACATCATACATCCCCTGCAGGGGGCGATCCACTAATAAAGCAGGTTTGTAAAACTATTATTGTGTCTTCCAGCCATGACAGGACTGAGATATAGTGACCTCACTCCAACCATGACAGGACTGAGGTATAGTGACATCACTCCAACCATGACAGGACTGAGATATAGTGACATCACACCAACCATGACAGGACTGAGATATTGTGATATCACTCCAACCATGACAGGACTGAGATATAATGACATCAATCCAACCATGACAGGACTGAGGTATAGTGACATCACTCCAACCATGACAGGACTGAGGTATAGTGACATCACTCCAACCATGACAGGACTGAGTTATAGTGACATCCCTCCAACCATAACAGGACTGAGATATAGTGACATCACTCCAACCATGACAGGACTAAGATATAGTGACATCACTCCAACCATGACAGGACTGAGATATAGTGATATCACTCCAACCATGACAGGACTGAGATATAGTGACATCACTCCAACCATGACAGGACTGAGGTATAGTGACATCACTCCAACCATGACAGGACTGAGATATAGTGACATCACTCCAACCATGACAGGACTGAGGTATAGTGACATCACTCCAACCATGACAGGACTGAGATATAGTGACATCACTCCAACCATGACAGGACTGATATATAGTGACATCACTCCAACCATGACAGGACTGAGGTATAGTGACATCACTCCAACCATGACAGGACTGAGTTATAGTGACATCACTCCAACCATGACAGGACTGAGATATGGTGACATCACTCCAACCATGACAGGACTGAGGTATAGTGACATCACTCCAACCATGACAGGACTGAGATATAGTGACATCACTCCATCCATGACAGGACTGAGATATAGTGACATCACTCCAACCATGACAGGACTGAGATATAGTGACATCACTCCAACCATGACAGGACTGAGGTATAGTGACATCACTCCAACCATGACAGGACTGAGTTATAGTGACATCACTCCAACCATGACAGCACTGAGATATAGTGACATCACTCCAACCATGACAGGACTGAGGTATAGTGACATCACTCCAACCATGACAGGACTGAGATATAGTGACATCACTCCAACCATGACAGGACTGAGATATAGTGACATCACTCCAACCATGACAGGACTGAGGTATAGTGACATCACACCAACCATGACAGGACTGAGGTATAGTGACATCACTCCAACCATGACAGGACTGAGATGTAGTGACATCACTCCAACCATGACAGGACTGAGATATAGTGACATCACTCCAACCATGACAGGACTGATATATAGTGACATCACTCCAACCATGACAGGACTGAGGTATAGTGACATCACACCAACCATGACAGGACTGATATATAGTGACATCACTCCAACCATGACAGGACTGAGGTATAGTGACATCACTCCAACCATGACAGGACTGAGGTATAGTGACATCACTCCAACCATGACAGGACTGAGATATAGTGACATCACTCCATCCATAACAGGACTGAGGTATTGTGAAATCACTCCAACCATGACAGGACTGAGATATAGTGACATCACTCCAACCATGACAGGACTGAGGTATACTGACATCACTCCAATCATGACAGGACTGAGGTATAGTGACATCACTCCAACCATGACAGGACTGAGGTATAGTGACATCACTCCAACCATGACAGGACTGAGATGTAGTGACATCACTCCAACCATGACAGGACTGAGATATAGTGACATCACTCCAACCATGACAGGACTGAGATATAGTGACATCACTCCAACCATGACAGGACTGATATATAGTGACATCACTCCAACCATGACAGGACTGAGGTATAGTGACATCACACCAACCATGACAGGACTGATATATAGTGACATCACTCCAACCATGACAGGACTGAGGTATAGTGACATCACTCCAACCATGACAGGACTGAGGTATAGTGACATCACTCCAACCATGACAGGACTGAGATGTGGTGACATCACTCCAACCATGACAGGACTGAGATATAGTGACATCACTCCAACCATGACAGGACTGATATATAGTGACATCACTCCAACCATGACAGGACTGAGGTATAGTGACATCACACCAACCATGACAGGACTGATATATAGTGACATCACTCCAACCATGACAGGACTGAGGTATAGTGACATCACTCCAACCATGACAGGACTGAGGTATAGTTACATCACTCCAACCATGACAGGACTGAGGTATAGTGACATCACTCCAACCATGACAGGACTGAGATATAGTGACATCACTCCAACCATGACAGGACTGAGGTATACTGACATCACTCCAATCATGACAGGACTGAGGTATAGTGACATCACTCCAACCATGACAGGACTGAGGTATAGTGACATCACTCCAACCATGACAGGACTGAGATGTAGTGACATCACTCCAACCATGACAGGACTGAGATATAGTGACATCACTCCAACCATGACAGGACTGAGATATAGTGACATCACTCCAACCATGACAGGACTGATATATAGTGACATCACTCCAACCATGACAGGACTGAGGTATAGTGACATCACACCAACCATGACATGACTGAGGTATAGTGACATCACTCCAACCATGACAGGACTGAGGTATAGTGACATCACTCCAACCATGACAGGACTGATATATAGTGACATCACTCCAACCATGACAGGACTGAGGTATAGTGACATCACTCCAACCATGACAGGACTGATATATAGTGACATCACTCCAACCATGACAGGACTGAGGTATAGTGACATCACTCCAACCATGACAGGACTGAGATATAGTGACATCACTCCAACCATGACAGGACTGATATATAGTGATATCACTCCAACCATGACAGGACTGAGATATAGTGACATCACTCCAACCATGACAGGACTGAGATATAATGACATCACTCCAACCATGACAGGACTGAGGTATAGTGACATCACTCCAACCATGACAGGACTGAGATATAGTGACATCACTCCAACCATGACAGGACTGAGATATAGTGACATCACTCCAACCATGACAGGACTAAGATATAGTGACATCACTCCAACCATGACAGGACTGAGGTATAGTGGCCTCACTCCAACCATGACAGGACTGAGGTATAGTGACATCACTCCAACCATGACAGGCAAGAGATATAGTGACATCACTCCAACCATGACAGGACTGAGATATAGTGACATCACTCCAACCACGACAGGACTGAGATATAGTGACATCACTCCAACCATAACAGGACTGAGATATAGTGACATCACTCAAACCATGACAGAACTGAGATATAGTGACATCACTCCAACCATGACAGGACTGAGATATAGTGACATCACTCCAACCATGACAGGACTGAGATATAGTGACATCACTCCAACCATGACAGGACTGAGGTATAGTGACATCACTCCATCCATGACAGGACTGAGATATAGTGACATCACTCCAACCATGACAGAACTGAGGTACAGTGACATCACTCCAACCATGACAGGACTAAGATAGTGACATCACTCCAACCATGACAGGCATGAGGTATGGTGACATCACTCCAACCATGACAGGACTGAGATATAGTGACATCACTCCATCCATGACAGGACTGAGATATAGTGACATCACTCCAACCATGACAGGACTGAGATATAGTGACATCACTCCAACCATGACAGGACTGAGGTATAGTGACATCACTCCATCCATGACAGGACTGAGATATAGTGACATCACTCCAACCATGACAGGACTGAGGTACAGTGACATCACTCCAACCATGACAGGACTAAGATAGTGACATCACTCCAACCATGACAGGCATGAGGTATGGTGACATCACTCCAACCATGACAGGACTGAGATATAGTGACATCACTCCATCCATGACAGGACTGAGATATAGTGACATCACTCCAACCATGACAGGACTGAGATATAGTGACATCACTCCAACCATGACAGGACTGAGGTATAGTGACATCACTCCAACCATGACAGGACTGAGATATAGTGACATCACTCCAACCATGACAGGACTGATATATAGTGACATCACTCCAACCATGACAGGACTAAGATAGTGACATCACTCCAACCATGACAGACATGAGACATAGTGACATCACTCCATCCATGACAGGACTGAGATATAGTGACATCACTCCAACCATGACAGGACTGAGATATAGTGACATCACTCCAACCATGACAGGCATTAGATATAGTGACGTCACTCCAACCATGCCAGGACTGATATATAGTGACATCACTCCAACCATGTCAGGACTGAGGTATAGTGACATCACTCCAACCATGACAGGACTAAGATAGTGACATCACTCCAACCATGTCAGGACTGAGGTATAGTGACATCACTCCAACCATGACAGGACTGAGATATAGTGACATCACTCCAACCATGACAGGCATTAGATATAGTGACGTCACTCCAACCATGCCAGGACTGATATATAGTGACATCCCTCCAACCATGACAGGACTGAGATATAGTGACATCACTCCAACCATGACAGGACTGAGGTATAGTGACATCACTCCAACCATGACAGGACTGAGATATAGTGACATCACTCCAACCATGACAGGACTGAGATATAGTGACATCACTCCAACCATGACAGGACTGAGATATAGTGACATCACTCCAACCATGACAGGACTGAGATATAGTGACATCACTCCAACCATGACAGGACTGAGATATAGTGACATCACACCAACCATGACAGGACTGAGGTATAGTGATATCACTCCAACCATGACAGGACTGAGGTATAGTGACATCACTCCAACCATGACAGGACTGAGGTATAGTGACATCACTCCAACCATGACAGGACTGAGATATAGTGACATCACTCCAACCATGACAGGACTGAGGTATAGTGACATCACTCCAACCATGACAGGACTGAGGTATAGTGACATCACTCCAACCATGACAGGACTGAGGTATAGTGACATCACTCCAACCATGACAGGACTGAGATATAGTGACATCACTCCAACCATGACAGGACTGAGGTATAGTGACATCACTCCAACCATGACAGGACTGAGGTATAGTGACATCACTCCAACCATGACAGGACTGAGATATAGTGACATCACTCCAACCATGACAGGACTGAGATGTAGTGACATCACTCCAACCATGACAGGACTGAGGTATAGTGACATCACTCCAACCATGACAGGACTGAGATATAGTGACCTCACTCCAACCATGACAGGCATGAGATATAGTGATATCACTCCAACCATGACAGGCATGAGATATAGTGATATCACTCCAACCATGACAGGACTGAGATATAGTGACATCACTCCAACCATGACAGGACTGATATATAGTGACATCACTCCAACCATAACAGGACTGAGATATAGTGACATCCCTCCAACCATGACAGGACTGAGGTACAGTGACATCACTCCAACCATGACAGGACTGATATATATAAAAGATAAAACTTCGCACACCACTTCTCACGGTGAAGTAGATTTAGATTTTATTAGCAATCCAATAGTTAAACAGTATGACGTTTCGGTCCTACCTGGACCTTCATCAGATCTATAACTTATACAAACAAAAGATATCAAAAAAGGGGAAAAGAAGTAAACAAAATGCCTAGTAACATAATGGTTAAGGGAAAAAAAGGAAACATAATTGTACAGTAATATCCAAGTGAAGGCCGACTCGAATCCAATCAATCTCTGTAGTAACTACTGGGATCATTAATTTACAAAGAACTGGTACCTAATCATACAGTGGCAAGTCTCATAGGATCTAAAATGCAAATTAGGACATGACACAGTCGTGGATAGGATCAAGTATGCGTATTAAAGGTGAATGAAGCACCATAAACAAGGTATGTCATAGGTATAAAATTTGCAAGATCTTATATAATATATACAAACGGGTATAACAATGTACAAAGCATGTGGGTGAAATACCGTAATCGGGATATGACATAAGTATACAGCCTGCAAGATCTGTTATCATATATATACGGGTATAACATTGTATAGAATATGTCATGTAGAGCGGATATAAACCTTAGGGTTCTTATGGAGACTTTGCTGTGGAGGTCAGAGTAAAGAGCCGGCGTATAGCTGTGTGTGGAGGTAGTCTGAAGTGCGACCTATGGTCGCTGGAGGCATCAGGAAACTGAGGTGGAAGGGGAGATGCTTAAATGTGGTAAGGAAGTGATGTCACTTCCGGTTTATACAGGTATGAATCGGTCGAACATAGACGGATGCTGAGTTAGACATGTCTGTAGGAGTGTATGTGGATGGTCTATGTGGGCAGGGGATGAGAGATGGTAAAATTGGGTTACCTGTTGTGCCTGGGGTTCTAGAGCCGCCGTCGGTTGTGAAACCGGAAGTGCGGTGTGTCATGTGACTCGGGCCGTGGAACGCAAATGCGTTCCACCCATAGAGATAGATGAGAATGGAAACCGGAAGTGACGTCGTGGAACGCAAACAGCGTTCCACAGTTTAGGAAATGTGTCAGAATGGAAGAGAGTGTGTTTAACTGAGTGTAATAAAGTGATGTAAGGGAAAAAAGGTGTTATAAATGGGAAAGAACTGATGAATATAGAAAGGGGCAGCCATATAGGAGGATATAGATAAAGAATTATGTGTGATGAACAAGATCAGTGTCAAGGGTGTAAGAAACAGAAAAAAGGGGTGTGTTGAACTGAGTGTAATAGAGTGATGTATGGGAACAAGGTGTTATAAATGGGAAAGAACTGATGAATAGAGAGGGGGGTAGCCATAAAGGAGGATATAAGTAGAGGATTATGTGTGATGAATAAGGAAAATGTAAGATCAAAAATAATGTAGGAAAAAGTATAGAAGTGTGAAGGGTGTATTTAATGGGAAAAAAAGGAAAAAGAGGAGCAAACATGGGAAAGATCAACAGAATAGCATATAACCGACTTTAAGGGTTAAGGGGATAATAAAATGTCTGAAAGGATACGAGAATAGGTGGGCCCCCACAGCATTGGTCCGGAGATAGTATCCTCAGCGCACCTGGGGAAAAAAAGGGTATATCATCAGCATGTTACAGCGTAGTCAAGTAAAGACACTCTACATATTGGTAATGTCATATTCCCGTTTGAGCCCATGCGGTTCCAGTGTCTGTAGTCTATGTATCCAGTATGCTTCCCTCAACTGCAATAGCCTACTTCTGTTACCACCTCTCCTTTTTCTATGAATCTGTTCTAATACCTGGAATGTAAGCTGTGATGGAGTGTGATTATGTGTATCAAAGTGGCGGGGAACAGGTAGTAGTAGGTTTTTCCGTCTGATGGTAGATTTGTGCTGTGAGATACGGTCGCAAATTTTTTGGGTTGTTTCACCTACATATGCTAGGCCGCATGGACACTTCAATAGATAAATCACAAAATTAGTATCACAGGTAAAAAAAATCCTTTAAGAGGAATTGACTCTCCAGATCTGGGGTGGTGTGTGCGATCCCCTTTTATTATGCTGTTACACTGTATACAATGGAGGCATGGGAACGTGCCATTTTTACGGGGTTTTAACAGAGTTTGTGTGGAATGTGTATTGGCACTGCCTATGTCAGCTCGTACCAAACGGTCTCTCAAATTCCTTGGTCTTCTGAAGCATGGCATAAATGGGTATTTAAATTCATTAACATTTGGTAGGGCTTGGTGTAATAATGTCCAGTGTTTTCTTATTATGCCATGTACTTTGTATGAAAATGGATGATATGTGTGAACAAACGGTATACGGGCTGTGTTGTTTGATCTGGGGGTTCTAGGTTGTTGTGCCTTGGAGAGGACCCGCTCAGGGTAGCCTCTTGTTCTAAATTTCACTGACATTTCTTCTATACGTTGTTGTTGTATCTGTGGGTTGCTGACTATGCGTTTAACTCTGTGAAATTGTGATCTTGGAAGGGATTCTATTGTGGATTTAGGATGATAACTGGTATATAGGAGTAAATTATTGCGGTCCGTGGGTTTAATGTAGAGGTCAGTGGTGAGTTGTCCAAAGGAATCAACTATTACGGTGGTGTCTAGGAAGTCTATGTGATCTGAATGGTAGTGAATGGTAAATTGTAACTCAGGCCAAATGGAGTTTATGTATTCGTGAAATGATTGTAGGGTGGGCAATGGTCCTTTCCAAATACAGAATATATCATCGATATATCTTTTCCAGACCAAGGAGTGGGTCTGGAATGCTGGGTCAGGGTAAATGTATTGTGCCTCAAACCAAGCCATATAGGCATTGGCATAGGGGGGTGCCATGTTAGACCCCATTGCCGTCCCTTGTATCTGCAGGAAGAAATCATCCTGAAATAAAAAGTAGTTATTGTGTAAAACTAGTTCCAAAATGTCAGTGCAAAAATCTATGGTATCAGGTGTGAAGGCGGAATTGATGAGAAACTGTTTGGTGGCATGAAGTCCTTTTTCATGTTTAATTGAGGTGTACAGGCTGTTTACATCTAAGGTAACTAGAATAGAATCTGGGGGGATATTAGTAATGCCGTGGATTAGTTGTATGAAGGCTGTAGTGTCGAGAAGAAAAGAAGGTGTTGTCTTAATGAGGGGTGTGAGGATTTTTTCGAGAGTAATGGACAGGGGTGAGAGTACGGATTCAGTTGAGGCTACAATTGGACGACCAGGAGGATGTTGAAGATTTTTATGAATTTTCGGAAGTGTGTATAAGTCAGGAGTTATTGGGTGTTCTTTACGGAGAAATGTATGGGTCTTGCTGTCAATGATGTTAAGTTCTAAATAGTGATCTATACATTCTAGTTTTTTGTGTTCAATCTTTTTTACGGGATCTGAATCTAGTTTCCTGTATATACTGGTGTCGTTCAATTGTGAATGAATTTCGCGTATGTACTCAGTGGTATCTTGTACCACTATTGCTCCCCCCTTATCCGCTGGTTTAATGATAATTGCTTTATCATTTTGTAAGTCCCCTAGGGCACGTATCTCGCTGGAGGTGAAGTTATTGGGGTAATGGAGAGTACCTTTAGAAATTTCCTTGCGGAGAGACGAAATATCTCTTTTAATGAAATCAATAAAAGTTTCAACAGCGGGTGGTCCTCTCGGGGGCGTGAATCTGCTAAGGATTTTAATCCCGAGTGTTTGGGCGTTGATTGGGGTCAAAGTAGTGGTTTGGGTGGGAACCATACGTGTTTGGCTATCAAAAAATGCTTTTAATCTGATATTTCTAAAAAATCTATGTAAATCCAAATCTAGTTGGAATAGATCAAATGAATAAGCTGGACAGAAAGACAATCCCCTTTGTAGGAGCTCTATCTGTGTGGGTGTCAAGGATTTAGAGGAAATGTTAACAACTAGAGGTGGAGTTGTAGAGGTGTATGGGCATACCTGTGATCTAGTAGTCGTGGTACTCTCTGTTATATTTGAAACTCCAAACCCACCCCTCCTTCTCTGTGGGCGGCGTCTCCCGCCGGGACGACCTCTTCCATAGTAGGCTTCATTGCCCTTGGAACTTGATGAGTATGCAGCTTGTGATGTTCCTCTATTGGAGTAATAGGGTCTCTGTCCGATGATGGGGTCTTGCCATCTGTACACATGATTCTGTAGATAGTCCTCGGTGTCTCGGACAAATTTGTCTCTTTTCTTCTTTTCTGAGTCCTTCTTATGTTTGTCAAGATTAGTCGTCAGTCGTTCTTTTGTTCTGGTCAATTCCTCTGGATTGAGAGCGGTATCCAGCTGTGCTTCAATGGTTTTCACCTTATCCTGTAATAGCTTAATTTCTTTTTGCAGAAAGTCCACTGTAAGTGTCATGATGTCATTTGAACATTTGTTCAAAATTTGTATAAAAAAATCGCAATAATCTTTCTTGTCGCTGAAGATCGTGGGTCTCAATTTAACACGAAGTCCACGTGGTATTCTATGAACTTTCAGATATTCTGTTAATGTGGCACAATGGAGTTCGAGGTTCACTAGATGTCGAGACTCCCGTTCCAGTTCGCGTGTGCGAAATTCATATGATGGAACTTGAAGAAAATCACTGGACAGAGTGGTCCTTGCTATTATTCTGTCGGTCTCGTCTTGATCATAATGAAAGACGTTACTAGCCATTCTTCAGTTGAAGTGACCGTATAGGGAAAGTATACTTAATGCAGAAATACGTCACTCTCAAAAATGTCGTGGGTGCTGGAGTTAGGAATCCCAATCCTTACGTGTATATAAAAGATAAAACTTTGCACACCACTTCTCACGGTGAAGTAGATTTAGATTTTATTAGCAATCCAATAGTTAAACAGTATGACGTTTCGGTCCTACCTGGACCTTCATCAGATCTATAAGTTATACAAACAAAAGATATCAAAAAAGGGGAAAAGAAGTAAACAAAATGCCTAGTAACATAATGGTTAAGGAAAAAAAAATAGTGACATCACTCCAACCATGACAGGACTGAGATATAGTGACATCACTCCAAACATGACAGGACTGAGGTATAGTGACATCACTCCAACCATGACAGGACTGATATATAGTGACATCACTCCAACCATGACAGGACTGAGATATAGTGACATCACTCCAACCATGACAGGACTGAGATATAGTGACATCACTCCAACCATGACAGGACTGAGATATAGTGACATCACTCCAACCATGACAGGACTGAGATATAGTGACATCACTCCAACCATGACAGGACTGAGATATAGTGACCTCACTCCAACCATGACAGGACTGAGATATAGTGACATCACACCAACCATGACAGGACTGAGATATAGTGACATCACTCCAACCATGACAGGACTGAGGTATAGTGACATCACTCCAACCATGACAGGACTGAGGTATAGTGACATCACTCCAACCATGACAGGCATGAGTTATAGTGACATCACTCCAACCATGACAGGACTGAGTTATAGTGACATCACTCCAACCATGACAGGACTGAGATATAGTGACATCACTCCAACCATGACAGGACTGATATATAGTGACATCACTCCAACCATGACAGGACTGAGATATAGTGACATCACTCCAACCATGACAGGCATGAGATATAGTGACATCACTCCAACCATGACAGGACTGATATATAGTGACATCACTCCAACCATGACAGGACTGAGATATAGTGACATCACTCCAACCATGACAGGACTGAGATATAGTGACATCACTCCAACCATGACAGGCATGAGATATAGTGACATCACTCCAACCATGACAGGACTGAGGTATAGTGACATCACTCCAACCATGACAGGACTGAGATATAGTGACATCACTCCAACCATGACAGGACTGAGATATAGTGACATCACTCCAACCATGACAGGACTGAGATATAGTGACATCACTCCAACCATGACAGGCATGAGATATAGTGACATCACTCCAACCATGACAGGACTGAGATATAGTGACATCACTCCAACCATGACAGGACTGAGATATAGTGACATCACTCCAACCATGACAGGACTGAGGTATAGTGACATCACTCCAACCATGACAGGACTGAGGTATAGTGACATCACTCCAACCATGACAGGACTGATATATAGTGACATCACTCCAACCATGACAGGACTGAGGTACAGTGACATCACTCCAACCATGACAGGACTGATATATAGTGACATCACTCCAACCATGACAGGACTGAGGTATAGTGACATCACACCAACCATGACAGGACTGATATATAGTGACATCACTCCAACCATGACAGGACTGAGGTATAGTGACATCACTCCAACCATGACAGGACTGAGGTATAGTGACATCACTCCAACCATGACAGGACTGAGGTATAGTGACATCACTCCAACCATGACAGGACTGAGATATAGTGACATCACTCCAACCATGACAGGACTGAGATATACTGACATCACTCCAACCATGACAGGACTGAGATATAGTGACATCACTCCAACCATGACAGGACTGAGGTATAGTGACATCACTCCAACCATGACAGGACTGAGATATAGTGACATCACTCCAACCATGACAGGACTGATATATAGTGACATCACTCCAACCATGACAGGACTGAGGTATAGTGGCCTCACTCCAACCATGACAGGACTGAGGTATAGTGACATCACTCCAACCATGACAGGACTGAGGTATAGTGACATCACTCCAACCATGACAGGACTGAGATATAGTGACATCACTCCATCCATGACAGGACTGAGGTATAGTGACATCACTCCAACCATGACAGGACTGAGATATAGTGACATCCCTCCAACCATGACAGGACTGAGATATAGTGATATCACTCCAACCATGACAGGACTGAGATATAATGACATCACTCCAACCATGACAGGACTGAGATATAGTGACATCACTCCAACCATGACAGGACTGAGATATAGTGATATCCCTCCAACCATGACAGGCATGAGATATAGTGACATCCCTCCAACCATGACAGGACTGAGATATAGTGATATCCCTCCAACCATGACAGGCATGAGATATAGTGACATCCCTCCAACCATGACAGGACTGAGATATAGTGACATCACTCCAACCATGACAGGCATGAGATATAGTGACATCCCTCCAACCATGACAGGACTGAGATATAGTGATATCACTCCAACCATGACAGGACTGAGATATAGTGACCTCACTCCAACCATGACAGGACTGAGATATAGTGATATCACTCCAACCATGACAGGACTGAGATATAGTGACATCCCTCCAACCATGACAGGACTGAGATATAGTGACATCACTCCAACCATGACAGGCATGAGATATAGTGACATCCCTCCAACCATGACAGGACTGAGATATAGTGACATCCCTCCAACCATGACAGGACTGAGATATAGTGACATCACTCCAACCATGACAGGACTGAGATATAGTGACCTCACTCCAACCATGACAGGACTGAGATATAGTGACCTCACTCCAACCATGACAGGACTGAGATATAGTGACATCACACCAACCATGACAGGACTGAGATATAGTGACATCACTCCAACCATGACAGGACTGAGATATAGTGACATCACACCAACCATGACAGGACTGAGGTATAGTGACATCACTCCAACCATGACAGGACTGAGATATAGTGATATCACTCCAACCATGACAGGACTGAGATATAGTGACCTCACTCCAACCATGACAGGACTGAGATATAGTGACATCACACCAACCATGACAGGACTGAGATATAGTGACCTCACTCCAACCATGACAGGACTGAGATATAGTGACATCACACCAACCATGACAGGACTGAGATATAGTGACCTCACTCCAACCATGACAGGACTGAGATATAGTGACATCACTCCAACCATGACAGGACTGAGATATAGTGACCTCACTCCAACCATGACAGGACTGAGATATAGTGACATCACACCAACCATGACAGGACTGAGATATAGTGACATCACTCCAACCATGACAGGCATGAGATATAGTGACATCCCTCCAACCATGACAGGACTGAGATGTAGTGATATCACTCCAACCATGACAGGACTGAGATATAGTGACATCACTCCGACCATGACAGGGGCCTAACTTCTGTGAGGAGACATTGTGAGGACTCAACTATATCTACTAAACCAGGAATAATGGTGGAGAGTCATCAAGACCTGTGCTGAGGAAAAGTTGACCTGTTGCCCATAGCAACCTATCAGATCGCTTTATCACAGGCCTTTTCAAAAGTGAAAGAAGCGATCTGATTGGTTGCTATGGGCAACAGGTCCTCTTTTCCTCTCCACAAGTCTTGATGAATCTCCAGACATATATGAGTCTTATAACCTAAAATGTTCCAGAATGTGGTGTCTGAATGACCTGTAGATAGTAAATGAAGACGTTCTGGAATGTTCTTATATTCTGCAGTCGTTCTTCACCTCACGTATCCTTGATTAGAGTCATTGTGGGATCATCCATTACCACAAAATGGAGAGGAGCCGGGGGGACGGACAGGGATGATGGAGAAGAAGTTCTCGTAAGGAATTACACAACATGGATTACCTAATATAATTCCTGAGAAATACTGTAAAACATCTGTCATTACAATAAAGAGGTGAATGAATGTATGAGGGATAATGTCTGTCTATCTATCTATCTATCTATCTATCTATCTCATATCTATCTATCTATATATCTATCTCATATCTATCTATCTATCTATCTATCTCATATCTATCTATCTATCTCATAACTTTCTATCTATCTATCTCACATCTATCTCATATCTATCTATCTCATATCTATCTATCTATCTATCTATCTATCTCATATCTATCTATCTCATATCTATCTATCTCATATCTATCTATCTATCTCATATCTATCTATCATATATATATATATATATATATATATATATATACACATATATCTATCTCATATCTATCTATCTATCTATCTATCTATCTCATATCTATCTATCTATCTATCTATCTATCTCATATTTATCTATCTATCTCTCTCATATCTATCTATCTATCTATCTATATCATATCTATCTATCTATCTCTCATATCCATCTAACTCATATCTATCTATCTCATATCTATCTATCTATCTATCTATCTCATATCTATCTATCTATCTCATATTTATCTATCTATCTCTCTCATATCTATCTATCTATATCATATCTATCTATCTATCTCTCATATCCATCTAACTCATATCTATCTAGCTCATATCTATCTATCTATCTATCTATCTATCTGATATCTATCTGTGGTGGTCCTCAGGATTTGTAGTGTAGGGGTGTTGGAATAGTATTACAGGGTCTGGTGGTATTAACCCCAAGTTGTCGTGATGCCAGGGTGCTATATGCTAAATAGTAATGTTCCTGCCACCAACCGGCCCACAAACGGCAGGGATAATGAACGGAATGTCCACAGCAGATTTTATGAAGTAACCGGAAAACTTTACATTAACTGATATGCAACAGTCTTTACAATTATGCAGTCTTTCGGAGAGAACCGGGATGCAGGTTCCTCACAGGTTTTGCTGGGACTTGAAATAATGAGCTGTTTATGCAGGCCACTGTGCTACTAATTATAAGATTTTAGCTGGTAGTAGTCACACAGGATTTGATAGGTTGAGCTTGATAACTCACAGTTTTAACGGCTGCTGGTTCTTTAGGCTTTGGCCAAAATGAATTGAATGAAGTTATGCCGATTATGCTTGCTTGATAGTCCGGAACTAAGATAGAGAATTTACAGACTACAGCCCTTTATATAATAGGGGGCCGGACTAAGCTAATTGGTCAGCAAACCTATAAGTCCTGAACCCAGTGAACTTTGGGTACATCACATGACCCAGAAAGGTCCTTAAATAATTATACATCACAACTGTACATCACATGACCCGGGAAAGGTCCTATACATTTATATTTCCTATAAATTAAATAATATATCCACACAATTAATATGAGGCCACCAGGGGTAAGCCGGAGAGCCCTATGGAAATGGAGGGACTCTGGCTCAGAGGACTTTAGACAGGGACAGGATCAGATCCTGTACCGGGACACCACAAACCCCCTTACTTGAGAAAAGTCGTCCTCAACATAGGTCCCCTAAGGTAGAGGGACGGAATGGCTATAGGGCCGGATGCAGTCCTGAGCATTAATACAAATGTCCATATTCAGTCTGTTGTGAAGAACTGGTATAGAGTCTTAAAAATGTCCATGCAAGCTCTAACAATAATATACAAGAATAATGGTTGGGGATTAGTTGCCGAACTTGATTATTGATAGTTAATTCAAGAAACACTTTAGTCCTGCATTCCTAAACAGGATGAACAGAATATGAGAAGTTTATCAGTATACCTGTTGGTTTCTCTATCTTATTATTATTTTTATTTTTTTCTCTTTATGAAGTTATGCATTTACTGACTGTGCATGAAGTAAAGTGATATCTGACATTGGACTGGCATTTTATTTTTTTTCTTGACTGACAAATAAACTGATACTCGACTAGAAGTATGCATAATGACGGTAATGCTACTATATACTTTAATAAATCTCACTTTAATTTTTTTTCTTTCTTTTTGACATACATTAGATATTATACCACATATTATTTTCCTTTTCATGTTATACACTGGTTGCAGATTGGGTTGCCTGAGGCTTTCTGCCCAATGCCTTAGCTACTAGGGTCTATCGGTACTACACACTTACCCCTAGAACTCTGAACTTGATAACAATTTGCATACTGTTACCTTTTTGGATACGTGTATTTTTGGTTAGCTACAGGATTACCTTCTGGCCAGGAAGAGCATCCTGAACACGCAAAGACAAAAGAACATATTAGTGCATGACATTAGTGAATAACAGTTGTATGGACTGAGATGGCATGTTACAGTCCCTAAAACTTAATTTTGTGTTTTGTGAGATATTTGTTATATGTACTGGATCTTATGAAAGTACACTAGTGAATTTTATGTACTGTTCTATGTGTACATTGTATTGGATGTCTAGAGTCAGTCTTGATACCTGGTTGGTATGTTTTGGTAGGCGCTAGTGAAGTGTGGCATTATTGTCACTCCCAGAGGAGCTGGGAGGGCACCTTTAAGTAAACACTATAACACCTATATTCGCGAATATAAGACGAATATTCATCTATATATTCGCAAAATATCGCAAATTCGAATATGGGCAATGCCACTCATCACTAGCAGGGAAGAAAAAAATGAATTAGACAGGGAATCTTCTTGATTCCCAACCTTGCCTATCAGCATGCTTCCGGCTCTGAGATATGTAGCAAGGAGCACGAGGTTGGGATTTTCTCATAGGGTTTATAGGAGTGTCCCATGAGACATTGGTGAGTCGAGACTGTGACACCGAGGGGTTTACACTCACCACAAAATTGATAGCAGCGGCCGAGGCCACCGGCACTACCATTGGTGCCAGTTGGTCCAGCCTCACCTCCTTGATTGGAGTAGGCCGCGACACTTCCGTTGGTGCCTGCTGGTTAGGCCACACCTCCGGGCATGGAGTAGGCCTAGGCACTTCTGTTGGTGCCCTTTGCTTAGGCCTCACCTCTTCAGGGGGAGGAGGCCTGGGCACATATGTTGGTGCCCACTGCTTAGGCCTCACCTCCTCAGAGGAAGTAGGCCTGGGCACATCTTCTGTTAGAGATGTTGTAGAAGAATAGGACCTTGGCATATATTTAGGATCCATGATGGGTACTCTGTACTCCTCCTCTTCACAGGCTGTGTTAGGCAGCCTCATCGGCCTGATTCCGTGGGAATCTGCACCGCAGTCATCCGAAGGGAAGTACGTGAAGGGGGTTTGTATTGGATCTTTAGATCTTGTTACTGCTGCAGCCCATTCACCCCACAGACTCTTCACTGGGGTGTACTTTACGATCTCCCCTCGCTCCAGGGAGTGGTAACTTTTGGGCAGGTAGTCCCGCTGAACGGCCCTTCTGTTGACCAATATGGTCCCTCCGTGTCGGCAGTCCAGGAGGGTCCCGAAGCCTCTGGCCTTGTCAGACTTGACTACTCTGGTGCTTCGGCGCTCCAAGGGTGCCTCACCCTCTCTGGGTAGTCCAACATGCGGATATATACAGCGCTTCTAACTTTTTAGTGTCCCTCTGCTGTTCCATGTGGACTTCATATGGGAGGCAGTTTCGGGCCATATCTCTCCCTGTGCTGGGCCTTTAGCTCTTCAATGAGGGTGTTGATTTCAGCCTCCCTGTGGGCCCTTTCTGCTTCATCTGTGGTGACCGGGGGATGAGTCTTCCCCAGCAGGGGAAGGACATGGTCCCACATGTACTGTATAAACACAGGCTCATCGCTGAACACCCATTTCAGAAGAGGGGGTAATCGTGGGCGTGCGCTGGCTGGAGTCACCTGGGAATTTCAGCCCAGGATCCCCATGTGCGGTGGTGAGGGGACAATCTCACCTGTGATGGCATTCCTGATGTCCCGGGTGATGCCCCTTTTGAGGTTGCCGGCCACTCGTCCTTCGTTAGCGGGGGTAGGTTGAAGGCCTCCTTGGCCCCAAGGGACAACTGCTGCATGCGGTCGGCGAGGTCTTGGAAAGTTGCGCTGCAGCCGCGGCAACTTTCCTCTGCTCCGGCACCATCTTACTGCTCTCCTCACATGTTGCGGTGGGCTCCGCCATCTCTGTACACCTCGCTGCCATCTCGAGACTGAAGAGGTCTGGCCACGTGGCTTCTTTTATATGGGGCTCCCACAAGATGGCCACCAGCCGGAAGGACGCAATCAGTGCAGCTCTGACTTCCTTCCCCCGGCAAACACAAGCAAAAGATAACAGTTCCACTTCAGCATAGGAACAGCTACACGATGTCAACACCCAGGGGCAGGACACAGACCAGCGTGGGACATTTTTGGGTGCTTTTCAGGTTCTGTCTTAACCCTTTCAGGTACAGTCTGCAGTGGAGCACGTAGCATGGTTTCGTGCCTAATCTTGCACATGGCCACAATACAGTTTTCTTCACCTCCCCCCTTACTTTTTCTTGTGCCCCAGCTAAGCACAATTTCAGCATTAAAGTCATGTACACTTTTGAGCGCTATTTCAGTCACAACTTGTGATAATCCCGGACAGTTCATAAAACACATTCCTGCATAGGGGGAGGACTATGGCTCTTGCAATAACGGTATACACCCATTTTTCATTCTGTTGGTAAGACGCCAAAAGAGTTGTGGTGGTCCTTAGGATTTTTAGTGTAGGGGTGTTTGAATAGTATTACAGGGTCTGGTGGTATTAACTCTAAGTTGTCGTGATGCCAGGGTGCTGTATGCTAAATAGTAATGTTCCTGCCACCAACCGGCCCACAAACGGCAGGGATAATAAACGGAATGTCCACAGCAGATTTTATGAAGTAACCGGAAAACTTTACATTAACTGATATGCAACAGTCTTTACAATTATGCAGTCTTTCGGAGAGAACCGGGATGCAGGTTCCTCACAGGTTTTGCTGGGACTTGAAATAATGAGCTTTTTTATGCAGGCCACTGTGCTACTAATTATAAGATTTTAGCTGGTAGTAGTCACACAGGATTTGATAGGTTGAGCTTTAAAACTCACAGTTTTAGTGGCTGCTGGTTCTTTCAGGCTTTGGCCAAAATGAATTGAATGAAGTTATGATGATTGTGCTTGCTTGATATCCAGGAGATAAGAGAGAAAATGTACAGACTACAGCCCTTTATATAATAGGGGGCCGGACTAAGCTCATTGGTCAGTAAACCTGTAAGTCCTGAACCCAGTGAACTCTGGGTACATCACATGATCCAGTAAGGTCCTTTAACAATTATACATCACAACTGTACATCGCGTGACCTGGGAAATATCCACACAATTTATATGAGGCGACCAGGGGTAAGCCCTGCAGGAGAGCCTTATGGAAATGGAGGGACTCTGGCTGAGGCGACTCTAGACAGGGACAGGACCAGGTCCTGTACCAGGAAACCACATATCTATCTCATATCTATCTATCTGTCTCATATCTATCTATCTCATATCTATCTATCTAATCTATCTATCTCATATCTATCTATCTATCTCATATCTATCTATCTATCTATCTATCTCATATCTATCTATCTATCTATCTATCTATCTATATCATATCTATCTATCTCCTATCTATCTCATATCTATCTATCTCATATCTATCTATCTATCTCATATCTATCTATCTATCTATCTATCTCATAGCTATCTATCTATCTATATCATATCTATCTATCTCCTATCTATCTCATATCTATCTATCTCATATCTATCTATCTATCTATCTCATATCTATCTATCTCATATCTATCTATCTATCAATCTATCTCCTTTCTATCTCCTATCTATCTCATATCTATCTATCTATTTATCTATCTATCTCATATCTATCTATCTATCTCATATGTATCTATCTCATATCTATCGATTTATCTATCTCATATCTATCTATCTATCTCATATCTATCTATCTCATATCTATCTATCTATCTATATCTATCATCTCATATCTATCTATCTCATATCTATCTATATCTATCATCTCATATCTATCTGTCTATCTCATATCTATCTATCTATCTATCTATCTATCTCATATTTATCTATCTCTCTATAACCCTACATGTTCCATAAGTGCCTCTTCTTCCACATGACTCTGGCTGAGGCGACTTTAGACAGGGACAGGACCAGGTCCTGTACCAGGAAACCACATATCTATCTCATATCTAGCTATCTGTCTCATATCTAGCTATCTGTCTCATATCTATCTATCTCATATCTATCTATCTAATCTATCTATCTCATATCTATCTATCTATCTATCTCATATCTATCTATCTATCTCATATCTATCTATCTATCTATATCATATCTATCTATCTCCTATCTATCTCATATCTATCTATCTCATATTTATCTATCTCATATCTATCTATCTATCTATCTATCTATCTATCTCATATCTATCTATCTCATATCTATCTATCTATCTATCTACCTATCTCATATCTATCTATCTATCTATCAATCTATCTATCTCATATCTATCTATCTCCTATCTATCTCATATCTATCTATCTATCTATCTCATATCTATCTATCTATCTCATATCTATCTCATATCTATCGATTTATCTATCTCATATCTATCTATCTCATATCTATCTATCTCATATCTATCTATCTATCTATCTATATCTTTCATCTCATATCTATCTATCTCTCTCATATCTATCTATATCTATCATCTCATATCTATCTGTCTATCTCATATCTATCTATCTCATATTTATCTATCTCATATCTATCTATCTATCTATCTCATATCTATCTATCTATCTATCTATCTATCTATCTCATATCTATCTATCTATCTATCTATCTATCTCATATCTATCTATCTCATATCTATCGATTTATCTATCTCATATCTATCTATCTCATATCTATCTATCTATCTATCTCATATCTATCTATCTATCTATCTATATCTATCATCTCATATCTATCTATCTATCTCTCTCATATCTATCTATATCTATCATCTCATATCTATCTATATATCTCATATCTATCTATCTCATATCTATCTATCTATCTCATATCTATCTATCTATCTCATATCTATCTATCTATCTATCTCATATTTATCTATCTCTCTATAACCCTACATGTTCCATAAGTGCCTCTTCTTCCACATTCACCTTGTCTGACCTCGCAGTCTTTATACTTCATCGCTTTTCTTAAAATTTTAATTGACTAAAACATTTTGGTTTCTACCCTGGAGGCAAAAAAGTTGTGAAGTGTGAACTGTAAATTGTTGAACAAATTTTTCTCTTTGACCCGAGTCCAGAAGACATGGAGCAGATCCCTAGGAGGCCTCTCAGCCATAATGGGGTCTTCAGGGAGGAGGTGGCCCGGTAACCTGACCCCCGGTGACCTCACACACTGTCCTGGTCTATTTGGAGGGTGACGCTTGGGGTTAAGGGTATTGACCCCCATCTACCTGGGGCGGCTCCGGGGCCAGGAATCCCACTGAGAATTGTTTCTTTTTCCAGTTCTGAAGATCTTGGTGGATGGGACCCTGCAAAGTGTTCTACAAAAACATGCAAAATGGCTTCAGACTGCAAAAACACAGATCATATTATGGGGGTCAGGGGGTCCCGGGCCGTAAATAACTGGGCCCCATACAGAGGTAACAATATGCTCCTAATTCCTGGCTATTTGCCTTATCATTGCCTTAGAACTTGGATTGTCTTTCTCCTCGCCCCATAAAGTGTCCTCCGACGCCCACCCAC
Source organism: Hyla sarda (assembly GCF_029499605.1). NCBI lineage: Eukaryota > Metazoa > Chordata > Amphibia > Anura > Hylidae > Hyla > Hyla sarda. Next base: position 185,800,647 of record NC_079197.1, on the reverse strand, counting down.
CGCTCCCACCGGGAGGAATTCCTTGTTTTCAGACAACACGATAACGGGCGACGACTTCTTCTGCTTTCTTCCATGGAGAGATTATATTAAAATTGGATTATTATGGCTAATCCTATAAAACTGGTTAATGGGATTATGGGGTAAAGTCAACACAATGGAAGGGAGGATATCAGGAAGGGGGAACGTAGTATCGGGGGTCATAAGTCCGAAACAAAACACAAGTCCGTCAAGTCGCTGTTGATCCAGAAGAAGACAAAACAACCTCTAAGTAATAATAATAATATACTCATAGGATGGATTAAGATGAGACCTGATACGCAGCTGTGCTTTATTTTTTTTGTAAGTGTTTTTATTCTAAATAAAATATATCGATAACAAAAATCCAATGTTTTGTCCATATAGTGTTTCCCAAGCAGGGTGCCTCCAGCTGTTTCAAAACTACAACTCCCAGCATGCTCGGACAGCCTCCAGAATGTAGGAGAGGAAAAGAAAAACCTCCCAGTGAAGAAAACCTTTAGGGAACCACGGCTGAAGGATTGCCCTTTCCTTGGGTTTAGAGCAGTGTTTCCTAACCGGTGCACCTCCAGCTGTTGCAAAACTATAACTCCCAGCATGCTTTACCAGACTCCAGAATTTAGGAGAGGAAAAAAAAAAGAACAGTGGAGGAAACCTCTAGGCTACCATAGCTGGAGGATTTCCCTTTTATTGGGTTCAGAACAATGTTTCCTAACCGATGCACCTCCAGCTGTTGCAAAACTATAACTCCCAGCATGCTGTACCAGACTCCAGAATTTAGGAGAGGAAAAGAAAAAAAAGCAGTGGAGGAAACCTCTAGGGTACCATGGCTGGAAGATAGACTTCCCTTCGCTTGGGTTCAGAACAGTGTTTCCCAACCAGTGCACCTCCAGCTGTTGCGAAACTACAACTCCAAGCAAGCCTGGACAGCCTTTGGCTGTCCAGGCTTGCTGGGAGTTGTAGTTTTGCAACAGCTGAAGTCACTTTGGTTGGGAAACACTGCTTTTAAAATTAAAAAGGGGGGGTACAGCGTGTGAAAAATGATGGCCTAGCACACTGTACTCCAACCTGTGACCTCTAGGTGTTCCATAACTACAACTCCCAGCATGCCCTGACAGCCTCTAAAATTCACAAGAGGTAAATAAAACCCCATAAAGGAAACCTCTAGGGAACCATGGCTGAAGGATTGCTGATTCATTGGGTTTAGAGCAGTGTTTCCCAACCAATGTGCCTCCAGCTGTTGCTAAACTACAACTCCCAGCATGCCTGGGCACGCTCTGGTTGGGAAACACTGCTTTTAAAATAATAAAAGGGGTTAATTAGGGGAAAAAACTAAATGCTCTTATGCAATCATCCTGGTGAGTAGTTACTGTCTGACTTGATACACGTTTGTATGTATTTGTATGTGGTTACTGATGGGGTCTTCCTACCTTGTTGTACTATTAAGATCTGGGGGCATCTGAATTTATGGGGGGGGCATTATTAGGATCCCAGGAAGGCGGCTCCTACAGGAGAAGTCTGGATCTGCAGCCTAGGGTTGGGCTTTTTGTTACAGTTTTATACTAAGAAGAAAATACAACTAATATTTGCAGATTATTGTTCTTGCCAATGATGTTTAGATTAGTCCAACATGTATGGTCACAAGTTACAAAGTACTGTATATACTCGAGTATAAGCCTTGTTTTTCAGCAGAATTTTTCGTGTTGAAAATGCCCCCCTCGGCTTCTACTCAAGTGAAGAAAAAAAAAAAATACCGTTGGTGGGGTTGGCCGGGCCATCCATCTTCGCTGCAGGGACCATCCAACTAGTGACGCTGCATTGACGCCGCCGCACAGGGACGTCCGTGTGCAGCAGATGTCCGTGACGTCAGGGGTGTCCCTGCACACGGATGTCCCAGTGCGGCATCGTCAATGCAGCGTCACTAGTCTGGGGCCGGCCTGGAGCGGAGAAGATGGATGGCCCAGACCGGCTCACCCTCCCTACCGGAATGGACGGTCCCTGCAGCTACTAAGCAACAGGACCGAGAGAACTAGGGAGGTGAGTAGACAACGAAGGGGGCCTATATGATAATGGAGGGGGTGGTCTGGATGATAACAGGGGGGATATAGACTGGGGTGATGATGACAGGGGGGTTTGACAGGGGGTGATGATGACGTGGGTGTGGATGATGACAGAGGGGGTCTGGATGATGACAGGGGGTGTCTGGATGATGACATGGGGGGGATGAGGTATTTTCCCCCCAAGGCTTATACTTGAGTCAATAAGTTTTCCCAGGTTTTGGGGGTGAAAGTCGGGGCCTCGGCTTATATTCGGGTTGGCTAATACTCGAGTATATATGGTAATACAAAAAAAAAAAAAAAATCTGCAACATTTTATGATTTCACATCTTATACGGTTACTACAAACTCCTGGGACAGATAAGCAAAAAGTAACAAAGTAACAAAGTAACCCAATCGTACAGGAAAGCCCTGCCTGTATGTGCCACAAATAAATATCTGCTCTATATTGACACTTTACTGTGTATATTTACTCTAGAATGTTTTGGATTATTATTATTATTAATATTATTTTTAATAATAACATTATAATATAAATAATAATAATAATATAAATCACAATAATAAATCATTATCATATACAATGTATCTAACAGTATGGTACAGTAGTATCTAATACACAGGGTTTTTCCTGCATATTTAGACGTTGTTATTTTTTAGCATAGCACAGAGCCCACATGCTCGGCCCCCAGTAGAGGTTAGCTCTTGGGTTACAGGTTTCTGACCTCTGGATATGAGGGGGAACAACCTGACAACATCCATGATTTCCAGACCTGATCCGCAGCCAATTGATATTAGGAATATTTCATTCTTTTACTCCCAAGGTGGAAAACTCCATCCCTGAGAAAACGACCGCAGACGTGTGTGTCTGAATTCCCTGTGACCCTGTGCGCACGATGCGGCCTCTGCCCTGTGGTCTTGTAGCTTGTATCTATTACATTGTTGTTTTTATTGTTGAGATTCTAAAGTTTAAAAAGAAAATAAGACACCAAATCTGCAGAATCCAATCTTATTCCATCCTGAGTAAGAAAGAGAAAAAAACCTTAAATCATTTCATCACCTCCAAATATCAACAAAGAAAAATAATCCCTGTATTATATCATAGATAACTGGGACAATCTCTGTCTATCTATCTAGAAATCCAGTAAACAGCAGCGCACAAATTAGTGATAAATGTGGAGGTTTTATTCCATTATTCCAGTGCAAAAAAACAGAGCAACGTTTCAGCAGCCTCACGCTGCCTCTCTCAAGCGCCTTGACAAAGGCAGCAAGAGGCTGCGAAAACGTTGCTCTGTTTTTTAACACTGGAATAATGGAATAAAACCTCCACATTTTTCACTAATTTGTGCGCTGCTGTTTACTGGATTTCTATTTTGAGTGGAACCTTTAACCCGGGATCCTTTGCAGTGTGCACCTCCATCAGTGAAACTTTTATAGGTGTGCTGCTCTCCTTGGGATATATCTATCTATCTGTCTGTCTATCTCACATCTATCTATCTATCTGTCTCATATCTATCATATATCTATCTATCTCATATCTATCTATCTATCTGTCTCATATCTATCTCATATTTATCATATATCTATCTATCTCATATCTATCTATCTATCTATCATCATCTATCTCATATCTATCCATCTATCTAGATAAGTAAATACGATGCAGCACTCCACAAGTAGCAAAGAAGGTGATTTTATTCCATCATGTGCATAGACAACGTTTCACCAGTCTCACACTGGCTATTTCAATGAAATAGCCAGTGTGAGACTGGTGAAACGTTGTCTATGCACATGATGGAATAAAATCACCTTCTTTGCTACTTGTGGAGTGCTGCATCGTATTTACTTATCTGGATTAAGGAACCGGAAGGACCCAGGTTTCAGATATGCGGGCACCCCGAATTTCTTCTTTTTTACCCTGGATTTTGGTTGTGCCGTTTTTATTTGCATTGGATTATCCATCTATCTATCTATTTCATATCTATCTATCTCATATCTATCATCAATCTATCTATCTCATATCTATCTATCTATCTCATATCTATCTATCTAGTTGATATCTATCTATCTATCTATCTATCTCATATCTATCTATCTATCTATCTATCTAACCAAAGAATAAGTTGGCCAGCACTATTAATTCCAAACTATTGTAAAAACCTAGCTTGCAGGTGCAGGCTGCTGGGCTAAATATACAGCAACAGGAGAATACAGCAGCACACTGCCAGCACAAAGATATAGATGAAACATGAGTATATAGATAAAACATGAGTATATAGATAGAACATGGAAATCTATACAGCTGTAATGCAATAAATGAAGATATGAAACTATGAAATTATGAGGTACTTAGCTTGCAAATTTGGCGCCAAATAGCGTGGACCGTCCCACCACGGTAAGGTGACCTCATTCTGGGACGGACCCTACACTATGAATATGCCTCTGTGTCAACAGTACAGCAGGCATGCAACGTCTGAAACATCTAAGGTACCTGGCAGTGTGCTGCTGTATTCTCCTGTTGTTGTATATTTAGCCCAGCAGCCTGCACCTGCAAGCCAGGTTTTTACAATAGTTTGGAATTAATAGTGCTGGCCAACTTATTCTTTGGTTGTATTACACATATGGGGAAGTGGCTACCTCCATGTTGGCTCCTGCACCCCACCCACCTCTATTAGGTGTATATAAGGTGCCTTGGATGTTTCAGACCTTGCATGCCTGCTGTACTGTTCACACAGAGGCATATTCATAGTGTAGGGTCCGTCCCAGAATGAGGTCACCTTACCGTGGTGGGACGGTCCAAGCTATTTGGCCGCCAAATTTGCAAGCTAAGTACCTCATAATTTCATAGTTTCATATCTTCATTTATTGCATTACAGCTGTATAGATTTCCATGTTCTATCTATATACTCATGTTTTATCTATATACTCATGTTTCATCTATATCTTTGTGCTGGCAGTGTGCTGCTGTATTCTCCTGTTGCTGTATATTTAGCCCAGCAGCCTGCACCTGCAAGCCAGGTTTTTACAATAGTTTGGAATTAATAGTGCTGGCCAACTTATTCTTTGGTTGTATTACACATATGGGGAAGTGGCTACCTCCATGTTGGCTCCTGCACCCCACCCACCTCTATTAGGTGTATATAAGGTGCCTTGGATGTTTCAGACCTTGCATGCCTGCTGTACTGTTCACACAGAGGCATATTCATAGTGTAGGGTCCGTCCCAGAATGAGGTCACCTTACCGTGGTGGGACGGTCCAAGCTATTTGGCCGCCAAATTTGCAAGCTAAGTACCTCATAATTTCATAGTTTCATATCTTCATTTATTGCATTACAGCTGTATAGATTTCCATGTTCTATCTATATACTCATGTTTTATCTATATACTCATGTTTCATCTATATCTTTGTGCTGGCAGTGTGCTGCTGTATTCTCCTGTTGCTATCTATCTATCTAGCGCATATCTATCTATCTATCTCATTTCTGTCTATCTCATATCTATCTATCTCATATCTATCTATCGATCTATCTATCTCATTTATATCTATCTATTTCATATCTATCTCATATCTATCTATCTCATATCTATATATCTTTCTATCTCATATCTATCTATCCATCTATCTAATATCTATCTATCGAATATGTATGTATCGATCTATCTCATATCTATCTATTTTATATTTATCTATCTATTTCATATCTATCTATCTATCTCTTGTATATCTATCTATCTCATATTTATCTATCTACTTTTATTTACATTTTACATCTATATTGTATATATTTCCTATATTCTACTTTCTAGATTTGGAGAATTAGGGAGGAATAAAGATGCCTGGGACGTCTGATCTCTTTTCTGTCTTTTCTTCTGGTGACTGGGACAAGTGTCCTGGGAAGCTTCATATCATCAGACTAAACAATTGGAGGGTCTCAGATTCCCGGGGTCATTCATCCTTTATATGATCTGTTCTGTTCACATATTTCTGGAATGTAGGAAAGTTCCTGGTTATTGTGACAGGATGGGCGCTGGGGCTCAGTAATCCATCCACAGGTCTTTGGTAATGTGACCCATGTGTGGTTGGCATTAGTAATATGACCCATGTGTGTTGGGTAATGGTGATGTGACCCATGTGTGGTGGGTAATGGTGATGTGACCCATGTGTGGTGGGTAATGGTGATGTGACCCATGTGTGGTGGGCATTGGTAATATGACCCATGTGTGGTGGGCATTAGTAATTTGACCCATGTGTGGTGGGCATTGGTAATATGACCCATGTGTGGTGGGCATTGGTAATTTGACCCATGTGTGGTGGGCATTGGTAATATGACCCATGTGTGGTGGGCATTGGTAATTTGACCCATGTGTGGTGGGCATTAGCAATATGACCCATGTGTGGTGGGCATTGGTAATTTGACCCATGTGTGGTGGGCATTAGTAATATGACCCATGTGTGGTGGGCATTAGTAATGTGACCCATGTGTGGTGGGCATTAGTAATGTGACCCATGTGTGGTGGGCATTAGTAATATGACCCATGTGTGGTGGGCATTAGTAATATGACCCATGTGTGGTGGGCATTAGTAATATGACCCATGTGTGGTGGGCATTAGTAATATGACCCATGTGTGGTGGGCATTAGTAATATGACCCATGTGTGGTGGGCATTAGTAATATGACCCATGTGTGGTGGGCATTAGTAATGTGACCCATGTGTGGTGGGCATTAGTAATGTGACCCATGTGTGGTGGGCATTAGTAATGTGATCCATGTGTGGTGGGCATTAGTAATATGACCCATGTGTGGTGGGCATTGGTAATATGACCCCTGTGTGGTGGGCATTAGTAATATGACCCATGTGTGGTGGGCATTAATAATGTGACCCATGTGGTGTGGGCATTAGTAATATGACCCATGTGTGGTGGGCATTAGTAATATGACCCATGTGTGGTGGGCATTAGTAATGTGACCCATGTGTGGTGGGCATTAGTAATGTGACCCATGTGTGGTGGGCATTAGTAATGTGATCCATGTGTGGTGGGCATTAGTAATATGACCCATGTGTGGTGGGCATTGGTAATATGACCCATGTGTGGTGGGCATTAATAATGTGACCCATGTGGTGTGGGCATTAGTAATATGACCCATGTGTGGTGGGCATTAGTAATGTGACCCATGTGGTGTGGGCATTAGTAATATGACCCATGTGTGGTAGGCATTAGTAATATGACCCATGTGTGGTGGGCATTAGTAATATGACCCATGTGTGGTGGGCATTGGTAATATGACCCATGTGTGGTGGGCATTGGTAATATGATCCATGTGTGGTGGGCATTAGTAATATGACCCATGTGTGGTGGGCTTTGGTAATAGGACCCATGTGTGGTGGGCATTAGTAATATGACTAATGTGTGGTGGGCATTAGTAATATGACCCATTTGTGGTGGGCATTAGTAATATGACCCATTTGTGGTGGGCATTAGTAATATGACCCATGTGTGGTAAGCATGGTAAGCATGTTTAATGGGCATTGGTGAGGTGATCCATGTGCGGTAGGTATTAATGATGTGACCCATGTGTGGTGGGCAATCCAGATGTGACCCATTGGTGGAGGGTATTGGTAATGTGACCCATATATGATGGGTACTGGCGTGGTGACCCATATGTAATGGGCATTTTTATATGATCCATATATTGTGGGCAGTACAGATGTGATCCATGTGTGATGGGCATTGGTAATATGACCCATGTATGGTGGGCATTGGTAAAGTGATCCATGTGTGGTGGGCAGTGGTAATGTGACCCATCTTTAATGGGCATTGGTGAGGTGATCCATGTTTGATAGGTATTGGTGATGTGACCTATGTGTGTTGAATATTTCAGATTTGATCCATACATGGTGGGCAGTACAGATTGTACCCATGTGTGGTTGGAGTTGGGCATTGGTTATGTGACCCATCTGTGGTGGGTATTGGTCATGTGACCCATGTGTTGTGGGCAATGGTGATGTGATCCATGTGTGGTGGGTAATGGTGATGTGACCCATGTGTGGTGGGTAATGGTGATGTGACCCATGTGTGGTGGGTAATGGTGATGTGACCCATGTGTGGTGGGTAATGGTGATGTGACCCATCTGTGGTGGGTATTGGTCATGTGACCCATGTGTGGTGGGCATTGGTTATGTGACCCATGTGTGGTGGGCATTGGTTATGTGACCCATGTGCGGTGGGTAATGGTGATATGACCCATGTGTGGTGGGTAATGGTGATGTGACCCATGTGTGGTGGGTAATGGTGATATGACCCATGTGTGGTGGGTAATGGTGATGTGACCCATGTGTGGTGGGTAATGGTGATGTGACTCATATGTGGTGGGTAATGGTGATGTGACCCATGTGTGGTGGGTAATGGTGATGTGACCCATGTGTGGTGGGTAATGGTGATGTGACCCATGTGTGGTGGGTAATGGTGATATGACCCATGTGTGGTGGGTAATGGTGATGTGACCCATGTGTGGTGGGTAATGGTGATGTGACTCATATGTGGTGGGTAATGGTGATGTGACCCATGTGTGGTGGGCATTGGTTATGTGACCCATGTGTGGTGGGTAATGGTGATATGACCCATGTGTGGTGGGTAATGGTGATGTGAGCCATGTGTGGTGGGTAATGGTGATGTGAGCCATGTGTGGTGGGCAATGGTGATGTGACCCATGTGTGGTGGGTAATGGTGATGTAACTCATATGTGGTGGGTAATGGTGATATGACCCATGTGTGGTGGGTAATGGTGATGTGAGCCATGTGTGGTGGGTAATGGTGATGTGAGCCATGTGTGGTGGGCAATGGTGATGTGACCCATATGTGGTGGGTAATGGTGATGTGACCCATGTGTGGTGGGCATTGGTTATGTGACCCATGTGTGTTGGGCATAGCATGGCTGAAGCTGAAATTACCTTATAAACAGGGCAAGAAAAGATGGAGTGGAGACCTTGACCTGATCAAAGGAATCTGTAGTTAAGGATTAGTCAGAAACTTGAGTGAACGTGAATAAATGGGAGTCATGTGCGGCCCCTTCAATGTCCATTACCAGGAACCTTCCTGAGACACGAGGTTCGCAGGGGCCATTGACTCTCTTGTTAACTCTCATATTATTGTAGCTAAATAGACCTTACAGCTTCCTGGCTCAGATATCGAGAGTCGCCTCTTTATAGGTTTGTGGAGTCTTGTGTGTTAATTTTATTGGCATGAAATTGTTCTGTAACCCGATCGGGGTGAAATCTCCACAATGTGGCCGGACTAACAGCTGCCGCGCCTGGCATTTCCTTCCTACAAGGGCTGAGGTATAGAGGACGTCCATCAGCCGTCACTTAGGATGAAATCAGATGAAATAAGATTATTAGATGATTCAATTTCCTCCATAGCTGTCAGGAAAGACCCCGACAAATTACAATGTGATGGAGAACAACAATGGCGGCCAAGAGGTGACATTCCATCCAAATAGAACATTCCCTGCTGGGTCAGGGCACAACTGTCTGCATCAATATGGGGTCAGGAGCTTCTGGATCTTAATAGCTTTAGAATAATAAATAGCCCCAGGCCCCGGGGGAAGGGCAACAATAAGGGCTGCAGGGGTTAAAGCTGCACCAAAACCCTGGAGTTCGAAGGGTCCAACGCTGTAACAAACCTCCTTTTCGTATAATCTCCTTATTACTGGGGTGACACACTGTAACAAACCCCCTCCTCATGTAATCTCCTTACTACTGGGGTGACACACTGTAACAAACCTCCTCCTCATGTAATCTCCTTACTACTGGGGTGACACACTGTAACAAACCCCCTCCTCATGTAATCTCCTTACTACTGGGGTGACACACTGTAACAAACCTCCTCCTCATGTAATCTCCTTACTACTGGGGTGACACACTGTAACAAACCCCCTCCTCATGTAATCTCCTTACTTCTGGGGTGACACACTGTAACAAACCTCCTCCTCATGTAATATCCTTATTACTAGGGTGACACACTGTAACAAACCTCCTCCTCATCTAATCTCCTTACTACTGGGGTGACACACTGTTACAAACCCCCTCCTCATGTAATCTCCTTACTACTGGGGTGACACACTGTAACAAACCTCCTCCTCATGTAATCTCCGTACTACTGGGGTGACACACTGTAACAAACCTCCTCCTCATGTCATCTCCTTACTACTGGGGTGACACACTGTAGCAAACCTCCTCCTCATGTAATCTCCTTACTACTGGGGTAACACACGGTAACAAACCTCCTCCTCATGTCATCTCCTTACTACTGGTGTGACACACTAACAAACCTCCTCCTCATGTAATCTCCTTACTACTGGGGTGACACACTGTAACAAACCTCCTCCTCATGTAATCTCCTTACTACTGAGGTGACACACTGTAACAAACCTCCTCCTCATGTCATCTCCTTACTACTGGTGTGACACACTAACAAACCTCCTCCTTATGTAATCTCCTTACTACTGGGGTGACACACTGTAACAAACATACATTATAGAGACGGTGGTGTGACGGGCACTTTGGATAAGCGGCGGGTGCTTCAGATGCTAGCTGGCTACTTTCTTTTTTTTTGCGGTGGGCAGAGTGGCGCCCCCCTTAAGAGTGTGCTCTAGGCGGCTGTCTATTTTGCCTATAGACAGAACCGACCCTGCTCTTACCTATAAGTGGCCCTTTATCTAGTACAAGCACTGTTGACAGCTCCTTCACCACCATCGCTCTCCTTAGATGTACGATTTCTGTTGAACCTTTTTCGCCCCCGTTACATAACTTTACCGTAGATTTTCCGCCCCTTGTGCCGATGCTCACAGGGATCAGCAGAAATCCCATCCCTCTGGTGAATGTTCAGACTCGCAGATCATTGTTTTCCTGATACACCAATTAACACATAAGTGTCCTGGGAACTAGGACCTACAAAGGAACACCTGCGTACACTGTGATCTCACACCTCTCCTCTGCACACACTCTACTCTTTTATGTAAACCAATCCGGGAGAGCGGGGATGAGTTCTGGAAACTTGTTTGGTCTCCAAATTTGTAACATAAATTGTAGGGACCCCGCAGGGACCTCATTGTCAATGACTGTACAGATCAGAGGAGGTCCACATGAACTTGTCTTCACATATGTCTATGTGGGTCTGGATTCTTCTAGAACCCAATGTATCTAATGGTGGAAGGTTGTATTTTGGTGAACCTAGATTTGTGTCCATTTCACTCCACTTTATTTACATATATGATTCCCATCAGTATGGCAGGATGTCCGTCAGGTTTATAGAGATTATAATGTCCACTGGATCACTAGGGATTATAATGTCCACTAAATCACTAGAGATTATTATGTCCACTGGATCACTAGAGATTATAATGTCCACTGGATCACTAGAGATTATAATGTCCACTGGATCACTAGAGATTAAAATGTCCACTGGATCATTAGATCCCCTGGATCACTAGAGATTATAATGTCCACTGGATCACTAGAGATTATAATGTCAACTGGATCACTAGAGATTATAATGTCCTCTGGGTCACTAGATCCGCTGGATCACTAGAGATTATTATGTCCACTTGATCAATATAGATTATATTATCCACTGGATCCCTAGAGATTATAATGTTCACTGGATCACTAGGGATTATAATGTCCACTGGATCACTAGATCCGCTTGATCACTAGAGATTATAATGTCCCCTGGATCACTAGAGATTATAATGTCCAAGGATAACTAGAGATTATATTATCCACTGGATCCCTAGAGATTATTATGTCCACTGGATCACTAGGGATTATAATGTCCACTGGATCACTAGAGATTATAATGTCCACTGGATCACTAGAGATTTTAATGTTCACTGGATTACTAGGGATTATAATGTCCACTGGATCACCAGAGATTTTAATGTTCACTGGATCACTAGGGATTATAATGTCCACTGGATCACTAGAGATTATAATGTCCTCTGGGTCACTAAATCCGCTGGATCACTAGAGATTATTATGTCCACTGGATCACTAGAGATTATATTATCCACTGGATCCCTAGAGATTATAATGTTCACTGGATCACTAGGGATTATAATGTCCACTGGATCACTAGATCCGCTTGATCACTAGAGATTATAATGTCCCCTGGATCACTAGAGATTATAATGTCCAAGGATAACTAGAGATTATATTATCCACTGGATCCCTAGAGATTATTATGTCCACTGGATCACTAGGGATTATAATGTCCACTGGATCACTAGAGATTATAATGTCCACTGGATCACTAGAGATTTTAATGTTCACTGGATTACTAGGGATTATAATGTCCACTGGATCACCAGAGATTTTAATGTTCACTGCATCACTAGGGATTATAATGTCCACTGGATCACTAGTGATTATAATGTCCACTGGATCAGTAGAGATTATAATGTCCACTGGATCACTAGGGATTATAATGTCCACTGGATCACTAGATAGTATAATGTCCACTGGATCACTAGAGATTATAATGTCCACTGGATCACTAGAGATTATAATGTCCACTGGATCACTAGAGATAATAATGTACACTGGATCACTAGAGATTATAATGTCCACTGGATAACTAGGGATTATAATGTCCACTGGATCAATAAGGATATAATGTCCACTGGATCACCAGTACTTGTAACGTTCATGGGATCACTAGGAGCTTCATAGGACTGTAAACTTAATAAAGTAGAAATTATATAATAAATGTGGTGTCCGCCGTTGTCTGCTCGGATATAGATTGAATTGGACTTTACAGAGAGAAAAATGAATATGAAACGTCTTATATCACTGTGTATGTTCTCTGCCTGTGGACAATGATGGCCTCCTCCTCTGTATAGTCTTCCTCTATATAGTCTTCTCTCTGTATAGTCTTCTCTCTCTATAGTCCTCCCCCTGCATAGTCTTCTCTCTGTATAGTCCTCCTCTGTATAGTCTTCTCTCTGTATAGTCCTCCCCCTGCATAGTCTTCTCTCTGTATAGTCCTCCCCCTGCATAGTCTTCTCTCTGTATAGTCCTCCCCCTGCATAGTCTTCTCTCTGTATAGTCCTCCCCCTGCATAGTCTTCTCTCTGTATAGTCCTCCTCTGTATAGTCCTCCCCCTGCATAGTTCTCTCTCTGTATAGTCTTCCCTCTGTATGGTCCTCTCTGTGTATAGTCCTCTTTGTATAGTTCTCTCTGTATAGTCCTCTCTGTATAGTGCTCTCTGTATAGTCTTCTCTCTGTATAGTCCTCCCTCTGTATAGTCTTCTCTCTGTATAGTCCTCCCTTTGTATAGTCCTCTCTTTATATAGTCTTCTCCTCTGTATAGCCCTCTGTATAGCCCTCTCTCTGTATACTCATCTCTCTGTATAGTCCTCCCTCTTTATAGTCCTCACTCTGTATAGTCTTCTCTGTATAGTCCTCTTTCTGTATAGTCCTCCACTGGATCACTAGGGATTATAATGTCCACTGGATCACTAGAGATTATAATGTCCACTGGATCACTAGAGATTATAATGTCCACTGGATCACTAGAGATTATAATGTCTGCTGGATCACTAGAGATTATAATGTCCACTGGATCACTGCAGATTATAATGTCCACTGGATCACTAGGGATTATAATATCCACTGGATCACTAGAGATTATAATGTCCACTGGATCACTAGAGATTATAATTTCCACCAGATCACTAGAGATTATAATGTCCACTGGATCCCTACAGATTATAATGTCCACTGGATCACTAGGGATTATAATATCCACTGGATCACTAGAGATTATAATGTCCACTGGATCACTAGAGATTATAATGTCCACTGGATCACTAGAGATTATAATGTCCACTGGATCACTACAGATTATAATGTCCACTGGATCACTACAGATTATAATGTCCACTGGATCACTAGGGATTATAACATCCACTGGATCACTAGAGATTATAATGTCCACTGGATCACTAGAGGTTATAATGTCCACTGGATCATTAGATCCACTGGATCACTAGGGATTATAATATCCACTGGATCACTAGAGATTATAATGTCCTCTGGATCACTAGAGATTATAATGTCCACTGGATCACTAGAGATTATAATGTCCACTGGATCATTAGATCCACTGGATCACTAGGGATTATAATATCCACTGGATCACTAGAGATTATAATGTCCACTGGATCACTAGAGATTATAATGTCCACTGGATCACTACAGATTATAATGTCCACTGGATCACTACAGATTATAATGTCCACTGGATCACTAGGGATTATAACATCCACTGGATCACTAGAGATTATAATGTCCACTGGATCACTAGAGATTATAATGTCCACTGGATCATTAGATCCACTGGATCACTAGGGATTATAATATCCACTGGATCACTAGAGATTATAATGTCCACTGGATCACTAGAGATTATAATGTCCACTGGATCATTAGATCCACTGGATCACTAGGGATTATAATATCCACTGGATCACTAGAGATTATAATGTCCACTGGATCACTAGAGATTATAATGTCCACTGGATCACTAGAGATTATAATGTCCACTGGATCACTATAGATTATAATGTCCACTGGATCACTAGGGATTATAATATCCACTGGATCACTAGAGATTATAATGTCCACTAGATCACTAGAGATGATAATGCCCACTGGATCATTAGATCCACTGGATCACTAGAGATTATAATACCCACTGGATCACTAGAGGTTATAATGTCCACTGGATCACTAGATCCACTGGATCACTAGAGATTATAATATCCACTGGATCACTAGAGATTATAATATTCACTGGATCCCTAGAGATTATAATGTTCACTGGATCACTAGAGATTATAATGTCCACTGGATCACTAGATCCGCTGGATCACTAGAGATTATAATGTCCCCTGGATCACTAGAGATTATAATGTCCACTGGATAACTAGAGATTATATTATCCACTGGATCCCTAGAGATTATTATGTCCACTGGATCACTAGGGATTATAATGTCCACTGGATCACTAGAGATTATAATGTCCACTGGATCACTAGAGATTATAATGTCCACTGGATCACTAGGGATTTTAATGTCCACTGGATCACTAGGGATTATAATGTCCACTGGATCACTAGAGATTATAATGTCCACTGGATCACTAGAGATTATAATGTGAATTCGGGTAGAAAAACTGACATGGTGCACATCTACAATCTTGTATAATGATCTGATTGCTTCTCAGCATAATATCAAAAACTAACAGGTTGTTAGTATACATTTTTGATCAAAAAGTACAAGCCCACTCGCCACGTCAAGGCCACCTATTTAGAGTGGGTCCCTAACGTCCCTAGCATAAAATGGCGCAGCACCGGGCGGCGACCACCACCGCCGCTACGCCAATGCCCACAGGGGGGAACGACCCACTGGCAGAGCAGCCCCAATGCCACTCAAACCAGTCTATGGGCCGCACCCTCCCGCAGACACGGCGACACGGCAGCAACGGACACCGCACAGCACCACACCAGTGTGAACAAGGTGTAATAGCCACTTACCCTGCTCTCCCAGTCAGACTGGGAGGCAGCTAGGAAAGAAATGGCCCATGTGCAGCTAACTACTAATTATATAGGGTTGGGCTGAGGGGGTGGGGAAGAGTGCAGCACATGTTAAAACAAAGAAAAAGGAGGGGATAGAAATCACAGTGTGAATTCGGGTAGAAAAACAGACATGGTGCACATCTACAATCTTGTATAATGATCTGATTGCTTCTCAGCATAATATCAAAAACTAACAGGTTGTTATTATACATTTTTGATCAAAAAGTACAAGCCACTCGCCACGTCAAGGCCACCTATTTAGAGTGGGTCCCTAACGTCCCTAGCATAATATAGAGGTCATAATGTCCCCTGGATCACTAGAGATTTTAATGTTCACTGGATCACTAGGGATGATAATGTTTGCTGGATCACTAGAGATTAAAATGTCCACTGGATCACTAGAGATTATAATGTCCACTGGATCACTAGATAGTATAATGTCCACTGGATCACTAGATAGTATAATGTCCACTGGATCACTAGAGATTATAATGTCCACTGGATCACTATAGATTATAATGTCCACTGGATCACTAGATAGTATAATGTCCACTGGATCACTAGAGATTATAATGTCCACTGGATCACTAGAGATTATAATGTCCACTGGATCACTAGAGATTATATTGTCCACTGGATCACTAGAGATTATAATGTCCACTGGATCACTAGATAGTATAATGTCCACTGGATCACTAGAGATTATACTGTCCACTGGATCACTAGAGATTATAATGTCCACTGGATCACTACAGATTATAATGTCCACGGGATCACTAGATAGTATAATGTCCACTGGATCACTAGAGTTTATAATGTCCACTGGATCACTATAGATTATAATGTCCACTGGATCACTAGATAGTATAATGTCCACTGGATCACTAGAGATTATAATGCCCACTGGATCACTAGATATTATAATGTCCACTGGATCACTAGAGATTATAATGTCCACTGGATCACTAGAGATTATAATGTCCACTGGATCACTACAGATTTTAATGTCCACTGGATCACTAGGGATTATAATGTCCACTGGATCACTAGAGATTATAATGTCCACTGGATCACTAGAGATTTTAATGTTCACTGGATCACTAGGGATGATAATGTTTGCTGAATCACTAGAGATTAAAATGTCCACTGGATCACTAGGGATTATAATGTCCACTGGATCACTAGATAGTATAATGTCCACTGGATCACTAGATAGTATAATGTCCACTGGATCACTAGAGATTATAATTTCCACTGGATCACTAGAGATTATAATGTCCACTGGATCACTACAGATTATAATGTCCACTGGATCACTACAGATTATAATGTCCACTGGATCACTAGGGATTATAATGTCCACTGGATCACTAGATAGTATAATGTCCACTGGATCACTAGAGATTATAATGTCCACTGGATCACTACAGATTATAATGTCCACTGGATCACTAGATAGTATAATGTCCACTGGATCACTAGAGATTATAATGTCCACTGGATCACTAGAGATTATAATGTCCACTGGATCACTACAGATTATAATGTCCACTGGATCACTAAGGATTATAATGTCCACTGGATCACTAGATAGTATAATGTCCACTGGATCACTAGAGATTATAATGTCCACTGGATCACTAGAGATTATAATGTCCACTGGATCTCTAGAGATTATAATGTCCACTGGATAACTAGGGAAAATAATGTCCACTGTATCACTCGAGATTATAATATCCACTGGATCAATAAGGATATAATGTCCACTGGATCACCAGTACTTGTAAAGTTCATGGGATCACTAGGAGCTTCATAGGACTGTAAACTTAATAAAGTATAAATTATATAATAAATGTGGTGTCCGCCGTCGTCTGCTCGGATATAGATTGAATTGGACTTTACAGAGAGAAAAATGAATATGAAACGTCTTATATCACTGTGTATGTTCTCTGCCTGTGGACAATGATGGCCTCCTCCTCTGTATAGTCTTCCTCTGTATAGTCTTCTCTCTGTATACTCTTCCCTCTGTATAGTCCTGCTCTGTATAGTCCTCTCTGTATAGTCCTCCCCCTGCATAGTCTTCTCTCTGTATAGTCATCCCCCTGCATAGTCCACTCTCTGTATAGTCTTCCCTCTGTATAGTCCTCTCTCTGTATAGTCCTCCCTCTGTATAGTCTTCTCTCTGTATAGTCCTCCCTCTGTATAGTCTTCTCTGTATAGTCCTCTCTCTGTATAGTCTTACCTCTGTATAGTCTTCTCTCTGTATAGTCTTCCCTCTGTATAGTCCTCTATCTGTATAGTCCTCTTTGTATAGTCCTCTCTGTATAGTCCTCTCTGTATAGTCCTCTCTGTATAGTCCTCTCTGTAAAGTCCTTTCTGCATAGTCCTTCCTCTGTATAGTCCTCTCTCTGTATAGTCCTCTCTCTGTATAGTCCTCTCTGTAAAGTCCTTTCTGCATAGTCCTTCCTCTGTATAGTCCTCTCTCTGTATACTCCTCCCTCTGTATAGTCCCCTCTCTATATAGTCCTCCTTCTGTATAGTCCTCTCTGTATAGTCCTCTCTCTATATAGTCCTCCCTCTGTATAGACCTCTCTCTGCATACTCTTCCCTCTGTATAGTCCTCTCTCTGTATAGTCCTCCCTCTGTATACTCCTCCCTTAGTATATTGCTCTCTCTATATAGTCCTCCCTCTGTATAGTCCTCCCTCTGTATAGTCCTCCCTCAGTATATTGCTCTCTCTATATAGTCCTCCCTCTGTATAGTACTCTCTCTGTATAGTACTCCCTCTGTATAGTACTCTCTCTGTATACTCCTCCCTCTGTATAGTCCTCTCTCTGTATAAACCTCTCTCTGTATAGTCCTCTCTCTGTATAGTCCTATCTCTGTGTAGTCCTCTCTCTGTATAGTCCTATCTCTGTATAGTCCCCTCTCTGTATAGTCCCCTCTCTGTATAGTGCTCTTTTTGTATAGTCCTCTCTCTATATAGTCCTCCCTCTGTATAGTCCTCCCTCTGTATAGTCCCCTCTCTGTATAGTCCCCTCTCTGTATACTCCTCCTTCTGTATAGTCCTCTCTCTGTATACTCCTCCTTCTGTATAGTCCTATCTCTGTATAGTCCCCTCTCTGTATACTCCTCCTTCTATATAGTCCCCTCTCTGTATAGTCCTCTTTTTCTATAGTCCTCTCTCTATATCGTCCTCCCTCTGTATAGTCCTCTATCTGTATACTTCTCCCTCTATATAGTCCTATCTCTGTTTAGTCCCATCTCTGTATACTCCTCACTCTATATAGTCCCCTCTCTGTATAGTCGTCTATCTGTATAGTCCTCCCTCTGTATAGTCCTATCTCTGTATAGTCCTCCCTCTGTATACTCCTCCCTCTATATAGTCCTATACAAGGGTATCTCTGTATAGTCCTATCTCTGTATAGTCCTATCTCGGTATAGTCCTCCCTCTATATAGTCCTATCTCTGTATAGTCCCTTCTCTGTATACTCCTCCTTCTGTATAGTCCTATCTCTGTATACTCCTCCCTCTATATAGTCCTATACAAGGGTATCTCTGTATAGTCCTATCTCTGTATAGTCCTATCTCGGTATAGTCCTCCCTCTGTATAGTCCTATCTCTGTATAGTCCCCTCTCTGTATACTCCTCCTTCTGTATAGTCCTCTCTCTGTATAGTCCTCCCTCTGTATAGTCCTCCCTCTCTATAGTCCCCTCTCTGTATAGTCCTCCATCTATATAGTCCTATCTCTGTATACTCCTCCCTCTATACAGTCCTATACAAGGGTATCTCTGTATAGTCCTATCTCGGTATAGTCCTCTTTCTGTATACTCCTCCTTCTGTATAGTCCTCTCTCTGTATAGTCCTCCCTCTATATAGTCCTATCTCTGTATAGTCCCCTCTCTGTATAGTCCTCCATCTATATAGTCCTATCTCTGTATACTCCTCCCTCTATATAGTCCTATACAAGGGTATCTCTGTATAGTCCTATCTCGGTATAGTCCTCTTTCTGTATAGTCCTCCATCTATATAGTCCTAGCTCTGTATAGTCCTCTCTCTGTATAGTCCTCTCTCTATATAGTCCTCTCTCTGTATAGTCCTATCTCTGTATAGTCCCCTCTCTGTATAGTCCTCGATGTCAGCAGATGATGGGAATATTTCCCTTCTATCAGAAATCCCCACAACCTTATTATACTTGGTTCTATTCATAACTTGTTCTGCATCTATGGAATCTATGGAGACAAGGGATCGTATGACATCAAAGTGAAGGAATCAAACCCTCTATAGTTTCCCACACCCTCAATAAATCCTTCCCATAGGGATGAGAACATGTAACAAGGCTGAGAACCATCTCCTCTGCTCCTCCACCATTCCACACTGAATTTATATTATTTATATGGGTTTAATTACTCCAGAATATTTCATAATACAGAACATCAGTGTCAAACTGAGCTACATAAGACTTCTAAAGGAATATGTTCTGAGGATTCATCCTCTTTACACTATATAATGTAAATTATACCGATAAATTATACCACCTCATACTGTACACATAATAATACCACTACCTACTGTACATATAAATAATACCACTACCTACTGTACATATAAATAATAATAGTACATACTATACATATAAATATTACCATCAAATACTGTTCAAATAAAAAATATCCCCACATACTGTTCATATAAATAATACCACTGCATACTGCACATATAAATAAAACCACCTCATACCGTACATATAATACCACTACCTACTGTACATATAAATAATGCCACTACCTACTGTACATATAAATAATAATAGTACATACTATACATATAAATATTACCATCAAATACTGTTCAAATAAAAAATATCCCCACATACTGTTTATATAAATAATACCACTGCATACTGCACATATAAATAAAACCACCTCATAATGTACACATAATAATACCACTACCTACTGTACATAGAAATAATACCACTACCTACTGTACATATAAATAATAATAGCAAATACTATACATATAAATATTACCATCAAATACTGTTCAAATAAAAAATATCCCCACATACTGTTCGTATAAATAATACCACTGCATACTGCACATATAAATAAAACCACCTCATACTGTACATATAATAATACCACTACCTACTGTACATATAAATAATGCCACTACCTACTGTACATATAAATAATAATAGCACATACTATACATATAAATATTACCATCAAATACTGTTCAAATAAAAAATATCCCCACATACTGTTCGTATAAATAATGCCACTACCTACTGTACATATAAATAATAATAGCACATACTATACATATAAATATTACCATCAAATATTGTTCAAATAAAAAAATATCCCCACATACTGTTCATATAAATAATACCACTGCATACTGCACATATAAATAAAACCACCTCATACTGTACATATAATAATACCACTACCTACTGTACATGTAAATAATGCCACTACGTACTGTACATTAGAGAAGAGCGAACTTACAGTAAATTTGATTCGCCACAAACTTCTTGGCTCGGCAGTTGATGACTTTTCCTGAAAAAATAGTTCAGCTTTCCGGTGCTCCGGTTCCGGTGGGCTGGAAAAGGTGGATACAGTCCTAGGAGACACTTTCCTATGACTGTATCCACATTTTCCAGCCCACCGGAGCACCTGAAGGCTGAACTAATTTATGCAGGAAAAGTCATCAACTGCCGAGCCGAGAAGTTCGTGATGAATCGAATTTACTGTAAGTTCGCTCATCTCTACTGTACATATAAATAATAATAGCACATACTATACATATAAATATTACCACCAAATACTGTTCAAATAGGAAATATCCCCACATATTGTTCATATAAATAATACCACCAAATACTGTACATATAAATTAAACCACCTCATACTGTACATTTAAATGATACCACTACGTACTGCATATAGAAATAACACCACCAATTACTGTTCATATAAATAATACCACCACATACTGTACATACCTGGTTGTGAATAAGTGACCTATTTACATACCTGGCTTACCTAACTACCTACCTCAGTGTTTCCCAGCCAGGGTGCCACCAGAAGTTGCAAAACTACAACTCCCATCATGTCCAGACAGCCAGAGGCTGTCCAGGTATTCTGTGAGTTATAGTTTTGCAACAGTTGGAGGCACCCTGGTTGGGAAACACTGACTTACCTACATACCTAGCTACCTACCTAACTTACTACCTAGCTACATATCTGATTACCTAACTACCTACCTTCATATCTGGATACCTAATTACCTGATAACTGCCTACCTACCTACATATATACCTGGCTACCTGGATACATACCTCTCCTAACTACCTGTCTGCAACCCTCCCTAACTACCTATCTACATACATAACTACCTGGCTAACTAGCTACATACCTCCCTACCTAACTACCAACTTACATACCTGCTACATACATACCTGTCTACCTAAATACCTAGATACATACCTGGCTACCTAACTATTTACCTACAAAACTGGCTACCTCCATACCGGGCAACCTAGCTACATGCCTGACTACCTAGCTAGCTAGCTACATATGTGGCTAGTTACTTACCTATATAACTGAATATCTAACTATCTGTCTAGTTACCTACCTACATACCTGACTATCTAACTATCTAGTTCACTACCTACCTGGCAACTTTTACTGAGCGGAACACAAAGGGGGGCATTATTATGCTTTGGGGGCCTCTAGAGGAGGGCACTGGAAAAATGTGGAGTCTAACATGTTTGTCCTGTAGATGCCAAAGTGATGAGTTTTTGCTGGAAGAAGTTGACATGTTGGTCTGATCCGGATGGAGAAGAAAAGGAAAGAGGATGCCGCTGATCAGAAAAGACATCCCCTATGAGTTCCCTAAATGTAACTGTATGGGTCCATGCATATTTTATGCTTCAGATTTGTGTCAGTAGATTTTGCAGTGTATTGACTTCAATGGGTAGCAAAATCTGCTGTATATTAGTAGTGTTGAGCGGCATAGGCCATATTCGAATTCGCGAATATTCGCGAATATATGGACGAATATTCGTCATATATTCGCGAATATTCGCATATTCGTTATATTCCCGTTTTATTTTCGCATATGCGAACATTCGCGTATGCGAAAACTATCATATGTGCATATTAGCATATACAAAATTAACATACGCGAAAATTCGCATATGTGAAAATTCGCATGTGCTAATTTTCGCATATGCGCATTTTCGCATATGCGAATTTTCGCGCGCCAGTCTCACACAGTAGTATTACAGCCTTCTTTACACCACACAAGCTGGAAGCAGAGAGGGATGATCACTGTGATGTGTACTGTGAAAAAAAAAAAAAAAAAAAAAACGAATATTCGTAATTACGAATATATAGCGCTATATTCGCGAAATTCGCGAATTCGCGAATATGCGATATTCGCGAATAATATTCGAATTGCGAATATTCGTGAGCAACACTATATATTAGAGGGAGGGCTATACAGAGGGAGAACTATACAGAGAGAGGACTATATAGATGGAGGACTATACAGAAAGAGGAATATACCGAGATAGGACTATACAGAGATACCCTTTATATAAATCTAATATACAGATCCTGTGCACAGCTGGTATCTACCTATATATGGTCCTGTATATAATCACTAATAAAATATATAGATACTGTGCACAGCTGGTATCTACCTATATATATGGTCCTATATATAATCAGTTACATGGTATACAGATCCTGAGTACAGCTGGTATCTATCTATAAATGGTCCTGTATATAATTAGTTATATGGTATGCAGATCCTGTGCACAGCTGGTATCTACCTATATATGGTCCTGTATATAATCACTAATAAAATATACAGATACTGTGCACAGCTGGTATCTACCTATTAGGGATTGACCGATTATCGGTTTGGCCGATATTATCGGCCGATAATCACGATTTTGGGCATTATCTGTATCAGCAATTACCTTGCCGATATGCCGATAATGCCCCGCCCCCCGCACCGCCCCCACCACACCACGACAGCCCCCCTCCGACCCGCCGCACCGTGACCGTGTTGCACCCCCCACCGCACCGCCGCACCGTGACCGCGTTGCACCCCCCACCGCACCGCCCCGGCCCAGTTGCCTCCCCCATTCCCGATTTTATAATTACCTGTTCCCGGGGTCCACGCTACTTCTGGCTCATGCTGCATCCTGCGTTACGCTGTGCGCAATGACGAGTGACGTGACGCGACGTGAAATCACCGTCAGTGCGCACAGTGACAGCTCAGGAGGACGCCACCGGAGCCAGATGTAGAGTGGACCCCGGGCCCCGGGAACAGGTAATCATAAAACCGGGGATGGGGGGAGGCAATGGGGCCCGGGCGGTGCGGTGGGGGTGCAACGCGGTGCGGTGGGGCGGTAGGGGGCGCAGAGCGGCAGTGGGTGGGGGGGGGGCAGTCGCGGTGGCGGTGATAGGACTCAGGACCCCCGGACAGGCAAGGAGAGAGAAGCGGGTGGCGGCGGCGGTCTCTGGCACCGCAAAAGCCGCTGCAGTTCATTGATTTAAAGCGCCCGCTTTAAATCAATGATCTGCAGTGGTGTGTGTGTGTGTGTGGGGGGGGGGGGGGGTAAGTAGCCGATAACTTATTCCGGAATATCGGTATAAGTTATCGGCTATCGGCCCTAACCTCCACCGATTATCGGTATCGGCCCTAAAAAACTATATCGGTCGATCCCTACTACCTATATATATGATCCTGTATATAATCAATTATGTGGTATACAGATCATGTGTACAGCTGGTATCTATCTATATATGGTCTTGTATATAATCACTTATATAATATACAGATCCTGTGTACAGCTGGTATCTATCTATATATGGTCCTGTATATAATCACACATAATATACAGATCCTGTGTACAGCTGATATCTACCTATTTATGGTCCTGTATATAATCATTCATATAGTATACAGATACTGTGTACATCAGGTATCTACCTATATATGGTCCTGCATATAATCACTAATACAGTGTATACAGATCTTGTGTACAGCTGGTATCAAGCGCATTTTTGAAAAATTCCAATTGCCCGATTTGCCGAATTTTCATGGCGAATTTGTATTATAAATGTATTTATTTCTGGCCTACGAAGAGCCTCAATAGGGGGTGTAGATCACTTTGCCTCGCTGTAACATGCATAGGGTATGTGGGAAAGTGAAATAATACTGTTATTCAGTATGACATGCAGATTAGAGGCGTCGCTATCAGAATCACTGTTGCAGAGTGGCACATTGACAGAGCCTGGAGGCGGCCTTAGTGTGAGGAGACCATATAGTGGCTGAATGACTCAGCCTGGAGGTGGCAACAGCCTGATGAGACCATAGGGGCTCATAATTAAAAAGATTAAAGATATATTTTTTTTAACATTTAAATTGAAGATTTTAAATAGATGAAGATGTATTTAATGTGCCAGCAGCAGGAGGAGACACCATGGCGGTACAGTGACACAGCCTGGTGGTGGCAGCAGCAAGAGGAGACCAAATAGTTGCAGAATGAGACAGCCTAGAGGTGGCAGCAGCATGAGGAGAACATATGGTGGCAGAATGAAACAGCCTGGAGCTGGCAACAGCATGAGAAGAACATATGGTGGCAGTGTGAGATAGCCTGGAGATGGCATCAGCAGCATCAGGAGTCCTGAAAGTGACCCGGTGAAAGAGTGGTGCAGTGGGTGGCAATACCAGTACCCAGTGATGAAGGTGGTTAAAAAAAGGAGAACTTGGCATCAGATGTGTGGCAACAGGCGGGTGGCAAGATCAGAATAGTAGTATGTGAAAGTGTTAGTGTGCACAAGTAAGTATTGAGGATATGCATTACGTAAAACTTAATGGGGTACTCCGGTGGGAAAAAAAAATGTTTAAATCAACTGGTGCCAGACAGTTAAACATATCTGTAAATGACTTCTATTAAAAAAATCTTTACCCTTCCAATACTTTTTAGCGGCTGTGTGCTACAGAGGAAATTATTTTCTTTTTTCATTTCTTTTTTGTCTTGTCCACATTGCTCTCTGCTGACACCTCTGTCCATGTCAGGAACTGTCCAGAGCAGCACATGTTTGCTATGGGGATTTTCTCCAGCTCTGGACAGTTCCTGATACGGGCATCAAGTGTCAACAGAGAGCACTGTGGACAAGACAAACATGAAATAAAAGAAAGAAAATAATTTTCTCTGTAGCATACAGCTGCTAAAAAGTACTGGAAGGGTAAATATTTTTTAATAGAAGTCATTTGCAAATCTGTTTAACTTTCTGGCACCAGTTGATTTAAAAAAAAAAATTCCACTGGAGTGCCCCTTTAACTTTTAATAGCATTTTTAGGATAAAATATATGTACCAGAATTTTTTTTTAAATCAAACAAAAGGAAAGGTGTGCAAAAAACTCCATGTGCCACCTACACTACCAAGTATTGATGTGATGCAAAGACCTCTAAAAGGTGGAAGGGAACAACGTATGGTCCATTGTAACCAGTGGGGGTAAAAACTTCCCCTGTAAGGCTCTAATTTCACATTATTAATTCCCTTCTTGGCAAGTGTTACTCGCCATAAAAAGGGCGGCCCCACACAGGAACATCTCCCTATTTCCCCCTACAAACACTGCCATTTCCCAGGGTTTTTAGGTGGAAATAGGGATTGGTTCCTGTGTGGGGCCGCCCTTTATAAGACGAGTAACATTTTCCTTGAAAAGGTGGAAGGGAACAACGTATGGTCCATTGTAACTGGTGGGGGTAAAAACTTCCCCTATAAGGCCCTACTCTTGCCCTATTAGTTCCCTTCTTGGTAAGTGTTACTCGCCCTAAAATGGGCAGCCCCACACAGGAAACTCTCCCTATTTCCCCCTAAAAACCCTCTGAAATGGTGGTCCTTGTAGGTGGAAATAGGGAGAGGTTTCTGTGTGGGGCCGCTCTTTTTAGGGCGAGTAACACTTGCCAAGAAGTGAATTAATAGTGCCAGAGTAGGGCCTTACAGGGGAAGTTTTTACTCGCCACCGGTTACAATGGACCATACGTTGTCCCCTTCCACCTTTTAGAGGTCTTTGTATTGCATCAATACTTGGTGTTGTAGGTGGCACATGGGTTTTTTTGAACACCTTTCCTTTGGTTTGATTTAAAAAAAAAAAATGTGGGTACATATATTCTATCATAAGAAAAGTTATGTTTAACGTAATGCATATCCTCAATAATTACTTGTGGTCTTATGTCGAGGAAAGTCTGTAACTGGGGATCAGCACCTTAAATCTGTTTGGCACTATCCATATTTTTGAAGTGTTGGTGTGGCACCATGGCCAATCTGCTCTGATGCATGTGGCATTGGTGGGTGGAAATCCTGGCTGATCCATGCCTGATTCATCTTCACAAAGGTCAGTGTCTCCACATTTTTTGTGGACAGACGAGTTCTCCTTGGGGTCACTATGGCCCATGCCGCACTAAACACCCGCTCTGATGGCACACTACTGGCCGGGCAGGACAGCTTTTCCAGGGTAAACTCTGCTAGTTGCGGCCACAAATCAAGTTTGGCTGCCCAGAAGTCCAGCGGATCTTCAAGGTGTGTTGGCATGGGCATGTCAAGGTATGCCACCACCTGCTGGTTCAGGTCCTGCTCCATGTCTACCTGCTGCTGATGAGTTGCTTCACTATGCGGGTGAAGAAAGCTACTCATCAGCGACTGTAGACTCAGGCTGCTGCTGATGGAGCTGGTACTGTTCCGGCCACCCCACCCCTCCCCAGAAGCCAAGGCAGTGGAAGGTGAGCGCAGAGGGCCTCCCAAGTAAGACCTGCGAGAGGATGGACGATGGTGCAGATAGGTATCGGCCAACTGACTACGTAGGATGTATCTGTAGTAGTTCAGTTGGCTCTCCTTCTTAGGCTGGGTTCACATCACGTTTTTGCCATACTGTTTTCAATCCGTTTTTCTAAAGAAAACCGAATGGCAAAAAAACGGATGGAACAGTATGGGAAAAAGTAAACCGTATGCGTTTTTAAACAGTATACTGTTTTTAAAAGTGCATACAGTTCCGTCAGTTTTTATAGAAAAAAAACCATACGTTTTTGAAAATTTTGTCCATTTTAATGGGAGGGGTCTTGGGTGGGGACTTTAGGATTCAAATGCGAATGTGCAAAGTAAAAATGTATACGTTTTCCCCGTATGGAACCGCATACATGTGCGTTTCCCATTGACGTCCGTGTTAAAAAAAAAAGTATGCGGTTGCAGTACGGTTTTTAAACCGGAGTCAAAACCGTGGTTGACCATGATTTTGTCTGTGGTTTAAAAACCGTACTGCAACCGCATACGTTTTATTTTTAACACGAACGTCAATGGGAAACGCACATGTATACGGTTCCATACGGGAAAAACTTATACGTTTTTACTTTGCACATGCGCATTTGAATCCTAAAGTCCCCACCCAAGACCCCTCCCATTAAAAATGGACAAAATTTTCAAAAACGTATGGGTTTTTTTTCTATA
This sequence comes from Hyla sarda, assembly GCF_029499605.1. Lineage (NCBI taxonomy): Eukaryota > Metazoa > Chordata > Amphibia > Anura > Hylidae > Hyla > Hyla sarda. The sequence continues at coordinate 185,772,399 of NC_079197.1, read as the reverse complement.
AAAACTGACGGAACTGTATGCACTTTTAAAAACAGTATACTGTTTAAAAACGCATGCGGTTTACTTTTTTCCATACTGTTCCATCCGTTTTTTTGCCATACGGTTTTCTTTAGAAAAATGGATTGAAAACAGTATGGCAAAAACGTGATGTGAACCCAGCCTTAGGCTGGGTCCACACTACGTTTTGTCCCATACGGGAGCGCATACGGCAGGGGGGAGCTAAAAGCTCGCGCTCCCGTATGTTACCGTATGCGCTCCTGTATGTCATTCATTTCAATGAGCCGACCGGAGTGAAACGTTCGGTCCGGTCGGCTCATTTTTGCGCCGTATGCGCTTTTACAACCGGACCTTCAACTGTGGTCAACCTGACATACAGGAGCGCATACGGTAACATACGGGAGCGCGAGCTTTTAGCTCCCCCCTGCCGTATGCGCTCCCGTATGGGACAAAACGTAGTGTGGACCCAACCTAAGTGGGTATAAAAAGGCCCACATTTTGGACTGGTAGCAAGGGTCCAATAAGGTGGAGAGTCAGAAGTCATCCTGCTGCCGAATGGGGACAATTCGGCTGTCACTATGCAAGCAAGTGAGCATGCATCGTGCCAGTTGTGCAAGTGACTCGGAGGGACTCCCTGCCTCCATCTCTACTGCATACTGCCCCGATGTAACTGGGACCTCTGTCTCGCCTTCCTCAAAACCCTCTAGCTCCTCCTGCTCATCCTCTCCTGTCATATGATGTGAAACCTATATTGTGCTCCACTGTGCCTCTCCCCCTCCTCCAGTTCAGCCCCCATAGGGCTCATGTGGCCGTGAGATGTAGGCACCGCGTCTCCAGTGCCCTGACCAGCCATTCCTTCCAACACGTGTTGTAGTAGATGAAGCAGTGGAATGATGTCGTTCATCCCGTAATCTAAGCGACTGACAAATAATGTAGCTTCCTCAAAGGGCCTGAGCAAACGGCAGGTGTCACATATGAGCTGCCACTGGTTCACATTAAAGTTACACAAGGGAGTACTCCTATCTGCTCAGATCATCAAGAAATCGGTGATGGCTTTTCTCTGTTTGTACAGTCGGTTCAACATATGCAGGGTGGCATTCCAACTTGTGGAAACGTCGCAAATCAGACTATGTTGGGGGATACCATTCTGACGCTGCAGCTCAAGGAGGGTGTGCTTTGCGGTGTACGAGTGGCTGAACTGCATGCAAAGTTTCCTTCCCATTGTTAGGATGTCTTGCAGATGGGGGAACCCTTCAGGAACTGCTTCACAACCAGATTGAACATGTCTCAGACTTCCTTGTCGCAGCGCAGACAAGATGTTCTTCCCGTTGTCGGTCACCATGGTTCCCATTTCCAAATTTCGTGGAGTAAGCCATGATTCGATTTCTTGATGAATGACTCTTAGCAGTTCCTCCCCTGTGTGACTCTGTTCGCCAAGGCAAACCATGTAAAGAACAGCGTGACACCGCCATGCCCTGCACACATGGTATGCTGAAGGGCCACTGAGACTTGTCTGTGCAGTGGAGGCTGAGGACACAGTGGAGGATGAGGAGGTGGAGTTGAACAATGTCACAGGACCAACGGCCTGAGAGAGTGGAGGCAGAAGTGGCATGACCTGTCTAAGTTGGTGTTGTGGCTGTGCAGGAACCACATACCCCCAGTGAGCCGTAAAGGACATGTATTGCCCTATACCATATTTACAGCTCCAGACTTCGGCGCTGCCATGCACTTTGGTACACACCAACAGGCTCAAGGACTGGCCCACCTTCTGTTCCACATAATTGTGCAGGGCTGGTACTGCCTTCTTTGCAAAGAAATAACGGCTTGGGACTCTCCACCTCATTTAGGCACAAGCCATCAGTTCTCAGAAAGGTGCCAAGTCCACGACTTGAAAAGGGAGGGACTGCAGCACCGGCAACTTAGACAGGAGCAAATTCAGCTTCTGCTCCGTTGGATGAGTGGGCGCATACTGTTGTCTCATGGACATGGCTTCGCCGATGGATTGCTGGCGGAATGACTGACTCGAAGTAGGAGGAGCAGGAGCATCTGGAGCAACACAAGATGGGTATGACACACAGCTCCCTTCGGCTGAGGTGGTGGAGCCTTGGCTGGATGAAGGAGGGAGCGGATGGCCACTGGGTGATGCAGCAGGCTGGACCACCACATCGGAGCCACGGTTCTCCCAGGTCGCTTTATAGTGACGCTGCATATCTTGACACAGAGCCGTGGTGCCAACATTGGGACCCTGGCCACGCTTCACCTTCTACCGACACATCTTGCATGTGGCTATGTTAACCTCCTCCGGATGCTTGATGAAAAACTGCCACACTGCAGAGTAGCTGATTTTCCCACCAACCCAGTCCGCACTGATTCCACTACCAGAAACCCCTGTCCCACTACCTCCGGGGAAGGTAGGTTGCCACGAAGCAGGTGGTCTACCCCAGGCACGTTTGGCTCCAGACTTTCCACTTCTGCCACCATGCTGCCTGCCAACCATGCTACCACCTTGCTGGCTCAGCTGCTGCCTCACGGCCAACCTGCAACCCTCTTCTCCTGATGATGATGAAGCCTCTTTTGCACCCAACTCCCAAGTGCGATTAACTTCATCATCTTCGAGTTGTGTCTGCACGTCACTGATGTCCCCCTCAGATTCCTCAATCGATGTTGGCAGATGGGTTGCTGGTCGAGACATGACCGCTAGCTGATAACGGGAGCTCAGGCCTCTCGCTGCGACTCCTGCTGCCACTTGCAGTATGAGGGGAGTACAATATGCTCCAGTACACAGTATTTGTCTACAACTCCAGCAGGTGTGTACTTTTGGTTTGCCTTCCACAGTATCTAGGCCCTTAAGACTTTAACAGGAACAAAATGGTACACAACTTGAGAACAAAATGGTACACAACAAAGATGTGCATATGTGGTATGCACTTTTGTGGGTAGGACAATGCGCTCCAGTACACTAAAAACAGTATTTGTCTACAACACAAGCATGAGAGTACTTTTGGCTGGCCTTTCACAGTATCTAGGCCCTTAAGACTTTAACAGGAACAAAATGGTACATTACTTAGATGTACGCCCAGGTTACACTTAATAGAGGACAATATGCTTTTAGTGCTTTGCCCACCCTAGCTGGCTGGATACTATTAGTTTTTCTGTTGTTGTACACACCAGTGCTGCAGCACACCCAAAATGGCACTTTCTCTCTCAATCTCACTCCTTTCCCTATCAGTGCTTCTAGGCTAGTGTATAGAGATCCTGTGTAGAGCTGGTATCTACCTATTTATGGTCCTGTATATAGTCACTCATATAGTATACAGATCCTGTGTACAGCAGATATCTGTCTATATATGGTCCTGTATATAATCACATACAGTGTATAGAGATCCGGTGTACAGCTGGCATCTACCTATATATGGTCCTGTATATAATAACTTATATGGTATACTGATCCTGTGTACCGCTGGTATGTACCTATATATGGCCCTGTATATAATCCCTTATATGGTATACAGATCCTGTGTACAGTTGGTGTATACCTCTATATGGAGAATGTATGTGGGGATATTGGTATTTTGTATTGTTGATTTTATTCTGTAACAATATAGTGTTATTAGATCATTGTAATGCTGGTGGTCTTCATGGTATGGCGGTATTATTTTTCCCCACAGGTAGCACACAAAAGTAATAGTGTGCACCTGTGCGCACATTTTTAGATTATTGGTAAAATTGGTCTTAGTATACAGGATTTGGTCAGTAACAGTATGATGGTGATAGACGTGTGATTGATTAAATCACACTGTACAGTTGCCTGCTGGTAGTAGTAAGTATATTGAAGAAGAAGGCTATGATCAATTGGGCGTGAATGAGGGCATGGTTAGGGGCATGACTGGGGTGGGGTTAGGGGTGTGACTTGGGCTGTGGGCTCAAGCCCCTGGTATTTTGGAGACCTAGCAACACCCCTGGATCTGACCCCAGTGTTTACACATCAATGCGACTTGGGTGCCCATGACCCTGTCTCTGGTCACCAGTTGTCCTTCCTTGGCCACATTAGGTAGGTTCTAACTACCTACTCCATACCAGGGACACCCCACAAGGCTGGTTATTCTGAAATACTTTGACCCCAGAATCTTCATATCAATATTCGGCCCTTTTCTCAGTTGCTCAGACCTTCACACTTAACCATTTTTTCAGTTCCCAACATCAACTTCATTAACTAGGTGTTGCACTTGGATTTGATTCAAACAGATCATAAAGATTTGGTGGGAGGTGTCGGCTGTCATGTATATATTATGACATTCTGATGAAAGATTTCCAGGGAACCGATCCATGGCAAACACAAGGAATCACCCCTGATGAAATAATCAGAAACCCCCCACATTTCTCCTTATGTTTAGGTTAGGAACGTGTGACCCAGGACATGAGCGATGAGCTGGATCCACTGTGGATGGGTGCAGTGTGAACAGTACACGATTGGATGGGATTTCAGGGGGTTTCTCGCTTCCATCAGATCAGTTTATACAATCTCACTTATCTGAGCAGTCCATGACAAAGCAAATATGGCAGAAAGTGAGAAATGACACCAAGCAAAAGCTCAATCATCCGTGGCCGGCAGAGGAGACACCCGATCCTCCGCCCGCTGCTGGGAAATTAACTGCAGAAATTCGAGACATTTAACTTACTTAACTTATTTTGGACTTGTTTTTTCTCACCTGGGTCTATGAGTAGACAAGTGGAGGGGTCGGACACTGTATACGGCATAAAGATTGTCCATAGGGTCAGGATCGGGGACCTCAGATAGGCAACTAGTTCTGGCATTAATTATCTGCAATCCCCCCCCCCCCCCCCCCCCCCCAAAAAAAAAGCCATCTTCTTCAGTAGTGTGTCCACTATTAAATACTGTTCACAAATTAGCTCTACATACTCTGGTTTGCTTCTCTGCAATTATTTTCCTTTTAGGTACTTTGTTCTGTTTTTAAGTAACACATTGGAGGTTATTTACTGAGTGGAGTGTAGTTTTCATTGTGGGTTTTGATTCCCGACATGTTTCCCTACATTTTGCTTTTTTTACAACTGTTCTGATCTTTAGGTTTATCCAGGCTCAAATCCATCACATTTTCTGTGGAAACCTTAGTAAATATGTTGGAATTTTTCAAAACAGTTGGGGACACGCCCCTTTTGGTTGGGACCACACACCCTTTATCACGTGACCACACCCCCTTTTGAGTTTTTCTTGAATAATGGAGTTATTTTTTTTTTTTTTTTTTTAAATTTGGGCACCAAACCTGAGAAAAAAGAGTCTGGATCATGTTAGTAAATACACCTCAATATATTCTACAATATCTTATACTGAAGTCACATCCAATAATGTTTTCGAAACAGAGTGTCTCCAGCTGTAGCAAAACTACAACTCTCGTCATGCCTGGGCAGCCTTCAATATTTAGGAGAGAAAAACCCCATTAGTGGAGGAAACCTGTAGGGAACCATGGCTGGAGTATTGCTGTTCCCTTTGGGCTGAGGTCATTGTTTTCCAACAAGTGTGCCCCCAGATGTTGCAAAAACTAAAACTCCAGCATGCCCGGACAGTCGTTGGCTGTACATGATCTTTCTCCATCAGACGGTCCTGTACATGATCTTTCTCCATCAGATGGGCCTGTACATGATCTTTCTCCATCAGATGGTCCTGTACATGATCTTTCACCATCAGACGGACCTGTACATGGTCTTTCTCCATCAGACAGTCCTGTACATGATCTTTCTCCATCAGATGGTCCTGTACATGATCTTTCACCATCAGACGGGCCCGTACATGATCTTTCACCATCAGACGGTCCTGTACATGATCTTTCTCCACCAGACGGTCCTGCACATGATCTTTCTCCATCAGAAGGGCCTGTACATGATCTTTCTCCATCAGACGGGCCTGTACATGATCTTTCTCCATCAGACGGGCCTGTACATGATCTTTCTCCATCAGACGGGCCTGTACATGATCTTTCTCCATCAGACGGGCCTGTACATGAGCTTTCTCCATCAGAAGGGCCTGTACATGATCTTTCTCCATCAGACGGTCCTGTACATGATCTTTCTCCATCAGATGAGCCTGTACATGATCTTTCTCCATCAGATGGTCCTGTACATGATCTTTCACCATCAGACGGGCCTGTACATGATCTTTCTCCATCAGACGGACCTGTACATGGTCTTTCTCCATCAGACGGTCCTGTACATGATCTTTCTCCATCAGATGGTCCTGTACATGATCTTTCACCATCAGACGGGCCCGTACATGATCTTTCACCATCAGACGGTCCTGTACATGATCTTTCTCCACCAGACGGTCCTGCACATGATCTTTCTCCATCAGAAGGGCCTGTACATGATCTTTCTCCATCAGACGGGCCTGTACATGATCTTTCTCCATCAGACGGGCCTGTACATGATCTTTCTCCATCAGACGGGCCTGTACATGATCTTTCTCCATCAGACGGGTCTGTACATGATCTTTCTCCATCAGACAGGCCTGTACATGATCTTTCACCATCAGACGGTCCTGTACATGATCTTTCTCCACCAGACGGTCCTGCACATGATCTTTCTCCATCAGAAGGGCCTGTACATGATCTTTCTCCATCAGACGGTCCTGTACATGATCTTTCTCCATCAGACGGGCCTGTACATGATCTTTCTCCATCAGACGGGCCTTTACATGATCTTTCTCCATTATACGTCCTGTACATGATCTTTCTCCACCAGACGGGCCTGTACATGATCTTTCTCCATCAGACGGTCCCGTACATGATCTTTCCCCATCAGACGGTCCCGTACATGATCTTTCCCCATCAGACGGTCCTGTACATGATCTTTCACCATCAGACGGTCCTGTACATGATCTTTCTCCACCAGACGGTCCTGCACATGATCTTTCTCCATCAGAAGGGCCTGTACATGATCTTTCTCCATCAGACGGGCCTGTACATGATCTTTCTCCATCAGACGGTCCTGTACATGATCTTTCTCCATCAGACGGTCCTGTACATGATCTTTCTCCATCAGATGGGCCTATACATGATCTTTCTCCATCAGACGGGCCTGTACATGATCTTTCTCCATCAGACGGTCCTGTACATGATCTTTCTCCACCAGACAGTCCTGTACATGATCTTTCTCCATCAGACGGGTCTGTACATTATCTTTCTCCATCAGATGTGCCTGTACATGATCTTTCTCCATCAGACGGGCCTGTACGTGATCTTTCTCCATCAGACGGGCCTGTACATGATCTTTCTCCATCAGACGGGCCTGTACATGATCTTTCTCCATCAGACGGGCCTGTACATGATCTTTCTCCATCAGACGGTCCTGTACATGATCTTTCTTCATCAGACGGGTCTGTACATGATCTTTCTCCATCAGACGGGCCTGTACATGATCTTTCCCCATCAGACGGGCCTTTACTTGATCTTTCTCCATCAGATGTGCCTGTACATGATCTTTCTCCATCAGACGGGCCTGTACATGATCTTTCCCCATCAGACGGTCCAGTACATGATCTTTCTCCATGAGACAGGTCTGTACATGATCTTTCTCCATCAGATGGACCTGTACATGATCTTTCTCTATCAGCCGGTCCTGCACATGATCTTTCTCCATGAGACAGGTCTGTACATGATCTTTCTCCACCATACGGTCGTGTACATGATCTTTCTCCATCAGACGGTCCTGTACATGATCTTTCCCCATCAGATGCTCCTGTACATGATCTTTCCCCATCAGACGGTCCTGTACATGATCTTTCCCCATCAGACTGGTCTGGACATGATCTTTCTCCATCAGATGGTCCTGTACATGATCTTTCTCCATCAGACGGACCTGTACATGATATTTCTCCATCAGACGGGCCTGTACATGATCTTTCTCCATCAGACGGTCCAGTACATGATCTTTCCCCATCAGACGGGCCTGTACATGATCTTTCTCCATCAGATGGACCTCTACATGATCTTTCTCTATCAGCCGGTCCTGCACATGATCTTTCTCCATGAGACAGGTCTGTACATGATCTTTCTCCACCAGACAGTCCTGTACATGATCTTTCTCCATCAGAAGGGCCTGTACATGATCTTTCTCCATCAGATGGTCCTGTACATGATCTTTCTCCACCATACGGTCGTGTACATGATCTTTCTCCATCAGACGGTCCTGTACATGATCTTTCCCCATCAGATGCTCCTGTACATGATCTTTCCCCATCAGACGGTCCTGTACATGATCTTTCTCCATCAGATGGTCCTGTACATGATCTTTCTCCATCAGACGGGCCTGTACATGATATTTCTCCATCAGACGGGCCTGTACATGATCTTTCTCCATCAGACGGGCCTGTACATGATCTTTCTCCATCAGACGGTCCTGTACATGATCTTTCTCCATCAGACGGGTCTGTACATGATCTTTCTCCATCAGACGGGCCTGAACATGATCTTTCTCCATCAAACGGGCCTGAACATGATCTTTCTCCATGAGACAGGCCTGTACATGATCTTTCTCCATCAGACGGGCCTGTACATGAGCTTTCTCCATCAGACGGGCCTGTACATGAGCTTTCTCCATCATACGGGCCTGTATATGAGTTTTCTTGAGCAAGGGGACCTTGCGGACAGTGCAGGATTTCAGTCCTTCACAGTGTGTGATGAGTTACCAATTGCTTTCTTGATGACTATGGTCCCAGTAGCTTTGAGATCAGGATACAGCCGTGTAGCTCTGTGCCGATTCCTCACTGTTCTCACGATCAATAATACTCCACGAAGTGAGATCTTACATGAAGCCCCTGACCGAGGGAGATTGACAGATGCTGCTTGGCAATGGACTTGTAGCCCATTTCAGCCTTGTGTAGGTCTACACTCTTGTCTCTGACATCCTTGGACAGCTCTTTGGTCTTGGCCATGGTGGAATCTGATTGATTGCTTCTCCCTGTAAGAGAGTGCTCCAAATCTCAGTTTAAGAATCCACCATCTGTATTCCAGAGGGCTGTGAAACAAAGGTCAATAGGGACGCACACGGCGGGGGTCCCAAAGAATATTGCGGACACCGTGAGTTGAAATAATAAACAGATATTTATTAATACAACAATCCGTTTCAGGAGTCCCAGCTCCCTTTTTCAAGTCACGGTACCGTACATCTAAAACACCTTATTTATAGCATGTTCAATAAAAAAAAAAAGGAGATCAGGCTTACAATGACGTCAGGTGGGTCAAAGTATTTGCATCCTGTTCACATTACCCGTTTGCAAAACTATAATGAACATGTTAATAAAAGTTCAAGTACATAAAAGCACTAGGGAGTGGTGCAACAGGAAAATAAAAGAACAATTCATCATATACAAGATTTTTTTTGGCTGAAAAGACCATAAGATAGTTAATTAACAGGATCGCTATCCTGTAGTGATTAAAGGGGTACTCTGCTGCTCAGCGTTTGGAACAAACTGTTCAGAACGCTGGAGCCGGCGCCGGGAGCTCGTGATGTTATAGCCCCGCCCCCTAATGACATCACGCCCCCTATTGATGTCATGCCCCGCATTGAGGGGGCGGGGCATGACATCATGAGGGGGTGGGGCTATGACGTCACAAGCACCCATCACTGGCTCCAGCGTTCGGAACAGTTTGTTCCAAAAGCTGAGCAGCAGAGTACCCCTTTAAAGAGTACCCCTGTTGCGCTGCCATTTCCATAAAGGGATATCACCTCAAGTCTCAGTTAAAGAGATGACTTATTCAAAGACGCTCCTGTGGTGCACTGGTTAGGGGTTAGTGTTTTGTATATACATAGAGAAGTGAGTTCGCATCCTGACACTCGGGGAAAATATTGTATTTTAATAATATGCCGAACCCCTTTACTATAACAGTTATATAAGACACTTATTTATGTATGGACAGTTGGACAATGGGATTATAGGACTACTATATTGTATTGAATGAAGGAGATTCATTATCATTATGTTCAGAAGGACTCTTGGACATAGACAGTTCGCTAATGTGGTAGGCCTCAGGGGTAGGGGTAGTGTATTCAGGGTGTTGTTTCAGTATATCAAGGGTTAAGCTTAACCCTGTTGTTCGTGACGCCAGGCTGATGGCTAGTATGCTGAGGTAATTCTCCGGCCTATCGCCGCCCTTCCCAGTAATGATAGGTGCATATAATGACTGAAGGTCCTCAAGGTAGTTGAACTGGAACTCAGATAAACTTTACTTAAAGACTTGCGGTACATCCAATGAACAGTCACAGTCTCATTATACAGTCTCCATACACTTCAGTGACTGACAATTGTTGCGGACCTTGACTTTTGATATAAGTCTCAGAATTTAGGGTAATTTGCGAAGATCCGTCTGGATTTAGGGGATTGATATGGTCCGGTGATCTTGCAGAGTGCTTAGGGATTGAGGCTCGGGCCTAACTCACTGATGACAGCAGCGCAGATCCTTCCCTGTCAACAGCCCACGAGGAAAGAGAAAGAGTAATGGCCGCCGCTCCCTTATATGGGCGGGGCCGTTTTGGATTGGTCCAAGTCAGCTGTCACTCACCGTTACATAGCCTGATGGGTAAACATCTGACTACCTCCAAAGGTCCTTGAACTACAAACCATAGAGTCTTTGGAAGGCATCATGTGACCCGCAGGTCCTGCGACGCTAACTAGGTAAGTACACTTACTATATAAATATATACACATTAAATTTGAATAATTTTAATTACAAAAGGGGTGACAAGGGACTAGCTAAGGATGAGGACCCCACCTACACCCAGGGACTCTGACTTTGGGGACCTCACCACAAGGCAACGGATGCAATCCGGTGCTGGGACACCACAGCTAATACACTTCAAATGGGTGAGAGGGAAGAGGGGAAGGAATTGGGATTAGCTTACAAAATGTACCATATTATAGTTTATAGAGTGTTGGGAGATTTGGAAAGGGTTAATCCCCTTTTACTCAGGTAGGTGGAAGAATAAAAAAAATTTAAATTGACATACTGAATGTACCATCTTATTATTTGAAAAAATGTAACGTATTATGGACTGTATGGATTGTGGACTGCTAGAAAATATGGGATATGTTAGTTATTATAAAAAGCAGGGGAAGTACTTGGTGATCTATTGGATGGAGAATTATATTAAATATTCATTTTATCACTTCCGTAATTTCGTTTAGGCCATGTGGCTGTAAAGTTCCAAGCCTCTATATCTAAAACATGTCCTTGTTCTTCAGGATCTGGATGCAATTTGGATGGTTTTTGGGAATTTTATCAATAAGGTAAATTTTAATTGGATTGAGTATTCCTGGATTCCTGGATGCTGGGTACTACAATGACGCACTACAATGATGAGATGTGGTATATATATATATATATATATATATATATATATATATATGTAGTATATAGTAGATGCAAATCAAAAAAGTTGCATCTGCATCACTGGACTAATACGGCTACTCAAATTTACTACATTACTACATAGTATATAGTATATATACATAGACCTATAGACCTTTTTTTCACCCTCTGGAATACAGACGCTGGATTCTTACTCTGCATTGGATCTTTGCTTGATGGTTCCGGGTCGGTGGCAGCTGCGGAACATCTTTAACCCCCTTAACGATCAAGGACATCAATGTATGTCCTGGTGCGGCGGTACTAAGCGACGTACATTTACATCCTGTACATGACCGCGAGCATCGGAGCGATGCTCGGATCATGCGCGGCCGGTCTCAGTCCCAGGGACCCTCCGGTAATGGCCGAAATAAAATTGTTGTCACTTTTATAAAAAATAATAATAATAATTAATAAAAAATTTGTAAAAGTTTTATATACGCAAATGTGGTATCAATAAAAAGTACAGATCACGGCACAAAAAAATTAGCCCTCATACCGCAAACTTATACGGAAAAATGAAAAAGTTATAGGTCGTCAAAATAGAGGGATTTAAAACATACTAATTTGGTTAAAAAGTTTGCGATATTTTTTAAGTGCAATAAAAATAGAAAAGTATATAATAATGGGTATCATTTTAATTGTATTGACCCACAGAATAAAGAACACGTCCTTTTTGCCATAAATTGTACGGCGTGAAAACGAAACCTTCCAAAATTTTCTAAATTGCGGTTTTCTTTTTAATTTCCCCACACAAATAGAATTTTTTTGGTTGCGCCAAACATTTTATGGTAAAGTGAGTGATGGCATTACAAAGGACAACTGGTCGAGTAAAAAACAAGCCCTCATACTAGTCTGTGGATGAACGTATTAAAGAGTTACAATTTTTAGAAGACGAGGAGGAAAAAACGAAAATGCTAAAATAACATTGGCCTGGTCCGGGCGCTGTCAGATACAAAAACTTTTGATATGTTGTAAAGCATGCACCGATAGGTTTTGCAGTTGCTTTCATTAGAACATTTTCAGTATTTCATACCGGAAAAGCCAGTCAAACAACAGCTCCCCTGCCTGCTGGGACACATACTATTCCTGCTGTGTCCATGCGTCATCACCTATGTCATGGACACACTTCCTTGATTGACAGCTGTGAGCGCAGGGCTCAGAGCTGGAGGAAAAATCCTCCCACTGTCATCTTGTGTCCCGCTACTGTCAGTGAGGACATGCTGGGAGTTGTAGTTTTGCTAATGCTAGGGGAGATGTGAGCAGACAGCATACTGAGGGAGGGGGCGGAGACCTGCACAGTGAGGCCACACCCCCTCCCTTTGAGAGGAATTCAGACTAGTGAGCTAAATTAAAAGTGTAATAAAAAATAAATAAAGGCGCTAGACGCATAAAAATTTGATGTACATGATCAGGATTAGGAAAGTTTTTTTTGTCAGATCTGACAGGTACACTCTAAAGGGGTACTCCAGTGGAAAACTTTTTTTTTTTTTTTAAATCAACTGGTGCCAGAAAGATAAACAGATTTGTAAATTACTTCTATTAAAAAATCTTAATCCTTCCAATGCATTTTATGGGCTGTATACTACAAAGGAAATGCTTTTCTTTTTGGATTTCTCTGATGTTACGGCCACAGTGCTCTCTGCTGATCTCTGCTGTCCATTTTTGGAACTTTCCAGAGCAGGAGAAAATCCCAATAGCAAACATATGCTGCTCTGGACAGTTGCTAAAATGGACAGCAGAGGCCAGCAGAGAGCACTGTGGTCGTGACATCAGAGAAATCCAAAAAGAAAAGCATTTCCTCTGTATTATACAGCCCATAAAATGTACTGGAAGGATTAAGATTTTTTAATAGAAGTAATTTACAAATCTGTTTATCTTTCTGGCACCAGTTGATTAAAAAAAAAAAAAGTTTTCCACGGGAGTACCCCTTTAAGGTCAAAATGGGCTTTGTCCTTGAGGGGTCAACAACTGCATTCTGGGCCCAACATCACCAGGCAAGTGGTTTTCCTTTTAACCCTTTCTCATCTATCATTGGGGTAACGGCACTAGGCAGCGCCTCTTTTGTTGGGTTTTTGTCTCCGCTTGTTACCTGTAAGAACACTCGGGAGCCAGAAATGTTGCTGATTGATAGAGGATCAAATACTTATTTTACTTATTTCTATAAAAATGCTAATCATTCCATAACTTAGGTAAAATGGGATTTTTTTTGTTGTTATTCCGTCTTTCACTGTTTAAATAAACTGATCATCAACATTATAGAGGGATCATTTCTTTGTCAGTGGCAAAAGTCCCAAATCCTGAGGGGATGAAATAAGCTTTTCCTTCTGTGGAGGGTCCGATGCACCAGACTCTGCTCCAGTCTGCGCTTTGCGTTGGTTATTACGTGTTTTACGTTCTCTTTGTACCTAGATAGAAGGTTGCAGCTTTAGTTCAGATCTAGACATCCACTATAAGTTTAACCCTTACTACAGTGTTTCCCAATCAATGTGCCTCCAGCCGTTGCAAAACTACAACTCCCAGCATGCCAGAACAGCCTCCAGCACTTAGGAGGGGAACTCCCCCCCCACTGGAGGAAACCTCTATGGAACCATGGCTGAAGGATTGCCTTTGGCTTACAGCCATGTTTTTAACCCATATGCCTCCAGCTGTTGCAGAACTACAACTCACAGCATGCCCGGACAGCCTTTGGCTGTCCGGGCATGCTGAAAGTTGTAGTTTTGCAACAGCTGAAGTCACCCTGGTTGGGAAATACTTGTGTAGTCAATGCACTTGTATGTTTTTGTGTGTGCGCTATGGAATACATTGTCACCAAATAAACAACATTAAATTAAGCTAGTGATGGCTGAAGCAACCATTAATGCAGCGTTTCTCATCCAGTGTACCTCCAGCTGTTGCAAAACTACAACTCCCTCCATGCCCCGACAGCCTCCAGCACTGAAGAATGAAAACCCCCACCAGTGGAGGAAACCTCTAGGGAACCATGGCTGAAGGATTGTCATTCCCTTGGGCTTACGGTCATGTCTCCCAACCAACCAACGCCTTCAGCTGTTGCAAAACTACAACTCCCAGCATGCCCGGACAGCCAACGGCTGGGAGTTGAAGCTGTGCAATAGCTGGAGGCATGCTGGTTGGGAAACACTGGTGTGCCTGATGCATGTGCCAAATCAACAACACTAAATTAAGCTAATGATGGCTGAAGCAACCTTTACTGCAGTGTTTCCCAAACAGTGTACCTCCAGCTGTTGCAAAACTACAACTCTTAGCATGCCCAGACAGCCTTCAGCTCTTAGGAAAGAAAACCCCCCAACCAGTGTAGGTTCACATCACGTTTTCAGTCATAGGGGACCGCATACGGCTCGGGGAGGTGTGGGGGGGGGGGGCTAATACGTTGCGCTCTGTATCCCGGTCGTATGCTGCCTGCATGTAATTCATTTCAATGAGCCGACCGGAGTGAAGCGCTGACTCCGGTCGGCTCATTATTGCCCCGTATGCGGTTTTCCCACCGGACCTAAAACCGTGGTGAACCACGGTTTTAGGCCCGTGGAGAACCGCACACGTGGCAAAAATTAGTCAACCGGAGTCAGCGCTTCACTCCGGTCGGCTCATTGAAATGAATTACATGCAGGCAGCATACGACAGGGATACGGGAGCACAAGGTTTTATACCCCCCCCCCCCCCCCCACCTCCCCGAGCCGTATGCAGTCCCCTATGGCTGAAAACGTGATGTGAACCCAGCCTTAAAGGGGTATTCCAGGAAAAAATCTTTTTTTTTTATATCAACTGGCTCCAGAAAGTTAAACAGATTTGTAAATTACTTCTATTAAAAAATCTTAATCCTTTCAATAATTATCAGCTGCTGAAGTTGAGTTGTTCTTTTCTGTCTGGCAACAGTGCTCTCTGCTGACATCTCTGCTTGTCTCAGAAACTGCACAGAGTAGAAGAGGTTTGCTATGGGGATTTGCTTCTACTCTGGACAGTTCCCGAGACAGGTGTCATCAGAGAGCACTTAGACAGAGAAGAACAACTCAACTTCAGAAGCTTATAAATACTGAAAGGATTACGATTTTTTAATAGAAGTAATTTACAAATCTGTTTCCCTTTCTGGAGCCAGTTGAGATATATATATATATATATATATATATATATATATATATATATATATATATATATCTTTTCTTTTTCCTTTAATCTAGGGGTGGATAATGCAGATAGAATTGTATCGGAAACTGTTACATTGTATCTGAGCTCCAGCTGCAATAAGGGAAGAGACTTTCAGCTTCGCATTCTATGGAATATTCTATGTATTATTATGGATTCACATTACTAAACCAGTAGTGATCTGGATTCCAGCCGCCTCTGTCCTCAGCCATAAACCTTCTCCTCGGGCCCTGACAAAGACCAGCTGCCTCTCTGCTCTAAATCCATCTTGCTCTGCATAAAAGGGATTTGAGCCTTAACCCCTTAACCTCTAAAAAGCCATTTTTACGAGGCAAATTTTGCAAGCTCCCGCATGACAAAGAGTTTCTTTGATAGAACCCTGAGATATCGCATGTGCACCGCCGCGCCGCTTGTAGCTGCCATTCTTCAATAACTCCGAGTGTGATTTGGGAATTTTAAAATAATGGTAAAAAAGTCCCATCAAAGGGCGAGATCCAATTCCCGTTTATTGTAATAAAGTGAGTGACGTTTCCTCGTAGTGGTCGGAGCGCACTCGGGAGACGGCAAACCAGTCAATCAGTGGGAGAAGCCCCTTATGGGGGTCACTGCCTGTCAAGGGGCTCATTCATTCCTAATAATGGGCTAATAAGGACAAAGTGTAAAAAATTATGCAAAAACAAATACAACAACTTAAATACAGTGGTCCCTCAACATACGATGGGAATCCGTTCCAAATGGACCATCGTTTGTTGAAACCATCGTATGTTGAGGGATCCGTGCAATATAAAGTATAGGACAGTGGTCTACAACCTGCGCACCTCCAGATGTTGCAAAACTACAACACCCAGCATGCCCGGACAGCCGTTGGCTGTCCGGGCATGCTGGGAGTTGTAATTTTGCAACATCTGGAGGTCCGCAGGTTGAAGACCACTGGTATTGGAGATTATACTCACGTGTCCCCGGACCATCACCGCTGCCCTGGATGTCGCCTTCCATCGCTGTCGCTGCGTCCCCGGGGTGTCCCCGACGCTCCGGCAAAGCCTCTGCTTCCCCGGCATCCTCGCTCTCCGTCGCCGCCATCACGTCGCTACGCACGCCGCTCCTATTGGATGACGGGACGACGTGCGCAGCGACGTGATGACGATGGAGAGCGCCGACGATGCAGGGGATCCCGAAGAGGAAGCGCGGAGCCCCGAGGACAGGTAAGTGATCGTCAGCGGAGCACACGGGGCACCGTAATCGGCTATCCGGGGGCAGCTGAAGCAGTCTGCGCTGCCGGATAGCCGTTTATGCGATGGCCCCGACATACAAAAGCATCGTATGTTGATGCTGCCTTCACCATGTGATGGTCTCTGAGAGTGATCGTATGCTGAAATGATCGGATGTCGGGGCCATCGTAGGTCGGGGGGTCACTGTATATATATGGTATGTCGGACCATCGTAGGTCGGGGGGTCACTGTATTTTCGTACCAATTTAGAATTGGAGGATGCGTCGGCTTCATGGGACTCACTGAGGATCAGCGAGAAAACTCTTTCTTAGGAGATGATTACATGGTGCGGACAATCCATATATCTGAATGGGGTTATTGCTACAACATGTGCACAAATTTCTGCAATAAATCTGCCACGTGTGATTGTGCCCTTAAAGTGCCTGACTACCTTAGAAAAGCCAGAGTGTATTAGGTTTGGTTGACCATACATCCCATTTATTTATTTTTTCATTTTTATTAAAAATGTTTATTCGGTACAATTTTTAAACAAAAAGGACAGTGCCGCAACCACTTTCAGTCAGTGAGCAGTGGCTGCCGGCACTTGTGATAAGTATGTGGCGACCACGGGGTGTTGCAGTGTAGGTAGCGGGATCTGATGGAATTTACCCCGGGGGCAAGATGTTGTTAACCCCTAGTGTTCGTGACGCCAGGATGTGGTTGTTTTGGTATAGGGCACCGCCCACAACCAGCCCAAAAACGGCATGCAATGAATGAAGGTCCACAGCAAGGATTTGAAGCAACGTGAACTTTTACTTAGAATAGGTGGATAA
The DNA here is from genome assembly GCF_029499605.1 of Hyla sarda. Taxonomy (NCBI): domain Eukaryota; kingdom Metazoa; phylum Chordata; class Amphibia; order Anura; family Hylidae; genus Hyla; species Hyla sarda. The sequence continues at coordinate 185,754,786 of NC_079197.1, read as the reverse complement.
AAGTCTTTACAATTAGGCTGTTTCCATAGAGGTAACCTCGCAGGCTTGCTTGGACTTGTAGTTATTGTGATGATGCATAAGGCCACTGTGCGGCTAGTATGACTTTAGCTGGGTAGTAGTCACTTGATTTGTAGAAGTAGTTTTGACTTACAGTTCAGAAGTGGCTGCTGGTTTAGGCTTTGGCCTAGATATGCTGAAGTTGTCTTTCCTTGATTGCCAAAGAGAGTGAATATACAGACTACAGACCCTTATATGCTAGGGGGCTGGACTAAAGCCCATTGGTGGCTGGTTGCCTGGGCCCTTGGAACTCTGGGTATGTCATGTGATTACAGGTCACATGACCAACAGTTTATACAATCTGTACAACTTGATACATAATGACATTCTCAGTAGAACACATACAATAAATGGACATAGTGAATATACAAAGCATGAAACACCATATAACCAAGGGGTGACCCTGCAGGAGAGCCCCATGGACCTTAGGGACTCTTTCTGAGGGGACTTAAGGACTGTGCAGGAACTAACAGGCTTCTGGCAACGAATCCTCTGTCTACTAAGATGACCACCTGGAGAGGAACAAGAAACAAGACAAAAACTAGGAAAAATAGTCCACATCCATAACCTCTTCGGCAAGAGGCAAAGTTGGTAGCAAGGAAAGATGTTGGGACTCCAGACGAGGTACAGACAGGCATGGCTGGGAACCAGGAGACACTGCAAGAACAGGTAGTGGGCCAGATTGTGGTACCTGCTGCTGTTGCAAGGCCAAAAGCTGTTGCATCATCAGTGAACGTAACTTCAGTTGTTGCTCTTGACGGCCCAAGACAGTGCGAAGGAAAATCAGACAAAAGCGCCCTAGCGGAATCCATGGCCGGATCTTACTGTTAGGAATCATGGCAGGTGGACAGCAGGTGGTGGATCCTCTGGGCCTGTGTGGAAGGAGACTTGAGCCGTGCCAGGGAGCGGGGTCTAAGGTGCCACCGGTCTTCACCAGTGGGTGACATCCAGGTCGCTACCCCTGGCACGACTCGTCCACACAGGTAGCTGGGGGGTGACATGGCACAGACAGAGACTGGCAGGCAGGACATGGCGGGCAGGACGAGACTGGCAAGGCAGAAGGACAAGAAAGGAACACGGGAACAGGACAGGCCAGAAGTAGGGACAGGTACACAGACTCTGGAACAGGACTTGACTCAGGAACAGGACTAGACTCAGGCTAGAACAAACAAAGACTAAGACAGACAACCAAGATCCGGCCCAGGGAGCAGGGAGGAGCAGATACTTATGGACCAGGGGACCGGTGCAAACACTTAGACTAATTGGGTACTGGTCCTTTAAGAAACAGAACTCCGGCGCACGCACCCAAGGGGCCAGAGGCAAACACGCCGGAGCTGCGAGGACATCAGGAAGCAAGGACACAGGAAGGTGAGCGACGGGCTGAGACTCGCATGCGGGGACAGAAAGCGCTCACGGCCGGCGAGCCCGGCCGGAGCGCAACTGTAACACTATGTATAGGGCAGTACATGGACCTACAACTATATATGGTGGGCATAGAGGAGAGCAGGCTGGCAACTATATGAGGGCACAGAAGGGGCCTACAACTATATATAGGGGCAGTATCGGGGCCTAAACAATATATGGGGGCAATATAGGGGCCTGTAATTATATATAGGGGCAGGATTGGGGCTTATAACTATATGTGAGGACAGTATAGGGGCCAGCAACTATAGATAAGAGCACAAAGAAGGGCTACATCTATATATATATATATATATATATATATATATATATATATATATATATATATATATAGGAAGTATGGAGGCCTAAACTGTATATGGGGGCAGTATAGGGGCCTACAACTATATGTGGGGACAGTATGGGGATCTACAACTATTTATGGGGCTGTATAGGGGCCTACAACTATATATATGGGGAAGTACTGGGACCTACAACTATTTATGGGGACAGTATGGGAACCTACAACTATTTAACTATTTATGGGGCAGTATAGGGGCCTACAACTAAATATGGGGCTAGTATAAGTGCCTACAATGATATATTGGGTAGTATAGGGGCCTAAAACTATATATGGGGACAATAGAAGAAATTCCAAAGTGTGCAGTGAAATCTCAACAGGCAGCAATGGAATTCTGCTAGAATATGCTGTGTGAATGCAGCCGGGATGTTTCTCATATGCAGATTAGCAAAAAAAAAAAAAATATATATATATATATATATATATATACATATATATATATATATTTTAAAGGTTTAAAGTAAAATTGTTGCAAGAATAAAATTTAGTAGGTTAGAGTAATTTCCTGCCTGCAGATCTTACTCATGCGGAGACATGACCCACCCATACATCCTTAACAATAGGGGCCATGTTTTAAAAAGGAGTATGTAGGGAAATAAAAACAAGGGTGTCATGTCACAATAGTGCAGCCCTGAGCTCACACACAGTTACTTTTACTACCTACTAGGAGACAAACCCCCAACTGGGCGACCTCCCCTACACTATGTAAGGGCTGGGCATAAAATGGTCCAACAAGCAATAATGGCATAAGTCAGACACTTCAGGCTACAAAAGTTTATCAGGAAACATGTTTGGGTATAAAACTAGGAAGCAAGGAAAACAAACAGACAAAATGCAGAGTAAGGCCAAGGACAGAGACAGGTACAAAATGACAGGCAAAGAATAGTCAAGGGCTAGGAGAAGTTTGATCCACAAAGAAAATGGGCATGTAAAAACACTGGTGAAAGAGGGATGAGCTGCAATCAGGAGCAATGCTGGGAGACAATGAAGGGATTTAAATATCCTCCCTCTGGGGGAGGGTTGAGTGTTGGCACCGCAACCTCCTTAATGGCCCGAGCGCAACATTTGATACCTGGCCATGTGCATTTGTTACAAATGCTCCCAGAACGTGTCTTGTGTATTATGTCCTATAATCTTAACCCCTTAAGGACGCAACCCATTTGGGCCTTAAGGACGCAGAAAATTTTATTTTTACGTTTTCATTTTTTTCTCCTCGCCTTCAAAAAATCATAACTCTTTTATATTTTCATCCACAGACTAGTATGAGGGCTTGTTTTTTGCATGACCAGTTGTCCGTTGTAATGACATCACTCAGTTTATCATAAAATGTATGGCGCAACCAAAACAATACTATTTGTGTGGGGAAATTAAAAAGAAAACTGCAATTTTACTAATTTTGGAAGGTTTCATTTTCACGACGTACAATTTATGGTAAAAATGACATGTGTTCTTTATTCTTTGGGTCAATACGATTAAAATGATACCTGTGATAACATACTTTTCTATTACTGTTGCGCTTAAAAAAAATCACAAACTTTTTAACCAAATTAGTACGTTTAAGATCCCCCTATTTTGAAGACCTAGAACTTTTTCATTTTTCCGTATAAGCAGCGGTATGAGGGCTCATTTTTTGTGCTCTAATCTGTACTGTTTATTGATATCATATTTGCTTATATAAAACTTTTTTTGTTAATTTTTTTGGAAATAAAATGTTATAAAAAAGCAGCTATTTTGGACTTTTTTTTTTTTTACGTTCACGACGTTCACCGTACGGTATCATTAACATTTTATTTTAATAGTTCGGATATTTACACAGGCGGTGATACCAATATGTATGTAAAATATTTTTTTAACACTTTTTGGGGGTGAAATAGGGAAAATGGGGCAATTTACGTTTTTATTGGGGGAGGGGGTTTTTCACATTTTTTCTAACTTTTTTTTAAAACTTTTTTTTTTTTTTTTTTTACACTTTAATCATCCCCTTAGGGGACTATTTAAAGCAATCACTCAATTGCTAATTCTTTTCAGTGCTATGTATAGGACATTGCACTGATCAGGGTTATCGGTCATCTTCTGCTCTGGTCTGCGGGAAGGCAGACCAGAGCAGAAGATGCCAGTAAGGCAGTGGAGGCAGGTGAGGGGACCTCCGGCTGCCGTGCTGGATGATCGGATCACCGCGGTAGCGCTGAGGGCGATCCGATCATCCAATTAAGTGACCGCAATGCTGAAGATGCCGTGATCGGTATTGATCACCGCATCTGATGGGTTAATGGCGGACATCCGCGGGACCGCGGATGTCCGCCATTACCGTCAGGTCCCTGGCTGCGATCAACAGCCGGGACCTGCTGCGAATGATCCGGGCATCGATCCGATGCCCACGCTTATGCTTAGGACGTAAATGTACGTCCTGGCACGTTAAGTACCGAATCACCAGGACGTACATTTACGTCCTTCGTCGTTAAGGGGTTAAAGGTTTGACCAACGCTTCGTAGGTAGAATGCTACCAGTCTGGAGAAACCGATCCCTATTGCATATCGGCTGATTTACCCAACCTGAAGTCAAAGTTCACAGAATGGGAATCATGAATTGTTCGGAACACTTTGCAGAGGTAGCAGTTACACCCGGGCCCCTTACACCCCAGGGCCCAGGTGTAGCTGTGACCTCTGCCCCCCCTATAACTACAACATATATGGTTTCTCCATAATCTCATGAGAGCTCTCAGATTCTGCCTCCGATAAGTGACATTCTGCAGTTCTGCGTTAATTCTAAAATGCTCATTTCCTTTAACAATGATAATTATTCCTTGTGGGAAATTGTTGGAATAATTTTCCAAAAATCATTTTATTGCTCTGAGTTTTTGAGAGGAGGAAACATCGATCTCCGCCATACGATCTCCCTCGGCTCGTACAGAAAATTTCTAGGCTACTTCATCTTCTTGATCGTAGAATCGTCTAGAGATCAGAATAAGTTAATGTCCCCCATGATTTCCTTTCTCTACTCCAGCACTTATCTCCCAGACCTATAAAGCATTGTAAGGAGCTTGGGCCGGGTCATTTGTAGACTTAAGACTGACACAATAGGTACACAGGGTTATTTGAACCATCTGTGCAAACCCAACCCGGAGACAAACAGTAGTGCGTCTTGTAAAAGAGAAAACGTTTCATCCACATTGGCTTTGAAGTTGGGCCACAGACTGATGGGCGTTCAGTGTTTATAGCACAGGGCCGTATTATATATCATACAGTAACAGAACGTGATGTCCGGGGGCAGCCCCGACTTCTGCTATATATGATCAGAGAAATCTAAAATACAGGACCGAAACAAATTATATAGAACTGAAAGATTTCTTCTGTTTCTTCTTAACTTTACAGGCGGGTTCTGTCATTTAAAATTTTTAAATAAACATTTTTGCATTATTCTTTAAAATGTATTTTATTGTTATATTTGTTTATTTTCATTGCTATATTTTTATTACTGTATCTCTACTGTATATGTACTGCTTTACTTTATTTTATTTGTTTCTTTATATATGCTTCATTACTTCATTTTATTTACTGCATTACTTTATTTTATTTTTATTACGTCATCCTTACTGTATCTTTACTTGATATGTGCTGCATTACTTTATTTTATTTACTGCATAATTTTATTTTATTTCTTACATTAGCTTTGATGTATCTTTAGTTTATCTGTGCTGCATTCTTTTGTTATATGTTACATTATTTTTTCCATTATGTTGTCCTTACTGTATCTTTAGTTTATCTTCACTGCATTATTTTATTTTATTTATTGCATTACTTTATTTTATGCATTACTTTATCTTTACTGTATCTTTAGTTTATATGTACTGCAATACTTTGTGTTATATGTTACGCTATTTTTATCATAATTTTATCTTTACTGTATCTTTAGTTTATTTTCACTGCATCATTTTATTTTATTTATTCCATTACCTTATTATATTCATTACTTTATCTTTATTTTACCTTTAGTTCATCTGCATTACTTTCTTTTAAATTACTTTACTGTATTATTTTACGTTCTTCTGCACATTTCTCTTGACCGTTCCATTTATTTATTTTTTTGTATTGATTGTAAAACATATATAGATGTCAAGGTTTGTGGAGATCCCAGGGCAAACATGTGGCTACAGGGACTTGGAGAATAAGGAAAATAATCCAACCGTATACAGGACTGCGCCAATAACAGAAAGTTATTAAACAATGTGAGATACTGTTTGTTGCAACCATGGGTAATAATGTGTGTTCTGAGCTGATATCACAATATTATTTGTATTAATTGGAGATTTTCCTAGTCCTTATGACGGAAAATATAGGTTTTCATTAAAGACAGGAGACGAACATTATGCTAAACTCTTCTTTACTGAAAGATAGCAGCAACGGTTTAATAACAGATGTACAGGAAAAACTTGTAATATGCAAATAAGGTATGCATGAACAGCCAATCAGTGGCCAGTACAGTGATATAGGGAGTGTACAGGTAACATACTTCCTCTTCTTTGGTGTGAAGAAAAGGATAACAGATATACAACACATATATCAATAACATGTCATATACCATATACCAATAAAAGGTAAGTATAAGTCAAAAGGCAAAAATATATAAGTCCCAATGAGATAATGAAACTTGAAGAAGAATACAACGATCTTCAAACTGGTAGAGAAAAGTCATGGAGAAGTCATCCGAAGAAAGAACTGGATATATGCAGGAATGAGGAATGGTAAGACTTCGATCCATGGATTTCCTTGAAGCGATGCAATCAGGCTGCAAGGTAAAACCAAATACGATGACAGTATAGGGTAGGGATATCAGGACTGGATATTGTTTGTCTCCTGTCTTTAATAAAATCTATATTTTCCGTCATAAGGACTAAAAAAAAACTCAAATTTTATCACAAGACAGGAGACTTCTGTTATGCAGAGTAAATTAGAACGACAGCTCACCTCCTCCTCCCTGCACCTGTGCGCGGGCCTGATCAGCAGCGTCCCTGACCAGATGTATGCACAGAGTAAAGAAAACGGTCCAGCACAGGTTTGCAGGTAAAAAAACACAGCTTCTTCTTTTATTGGGTCAGTTCCGACAAGACAAATAAATAAGCCGACGCGTTTCGGACCTACACTCGGTCCTTAGTCATGGCATACATATTCAGTAAAAAGAGATACATATATATAAAATGTTGTGGTCACATGACCATTCATCGATTAGATGTAGGACAAACTGGAAAACATGGCATGGATCTCAGTGATGTAGAAAACATGGACAAAAAAACGGCAAACAAGGAAATCATAATTGCAAGAGATAGATACAATAAAACCAAAAAACCTATAGTGGGGACAAAGGGTAATGATATTGATAGTGAACATCACTACTAGAATTCATACTCTCCTATTGCACATGTGTTACGCCGAGCGCTCCGGGTTCCCGCTCCTCCCCGGAGCGCTCGCTTCTCCCCCTCCGCTGCAGCGCTCCGGTCACGTCCTCTGACCCGGGGCGCTGCGATCCTGCTGCCAGCCGGGATGCGATTCGCGATGCGGGTAGCGCCCGCTCGCGATGCGCACCCCGGCTCCCCTACCTGACTCGCTCCCCGTCTGTTCTGTCCCGGCGCGCGCGGCCCCGCTCCCTAGGGCGCGCGCGCGCCGGGTCTCTGCGATTTAAAGGGCCACTGCGCCGCTGATTGGCGCAGTGGTTCCAATTAGGGTTATCACCTGTGCACTTCCCTATATTACCTCACTTCCCTTGCACTCCCTTGCCGGATCTTGTTGCCTTAGTGCCAGTGAAAGCGTTCCTTGTGTGTCCCTTGCCAGTGTTTCCAGACCTTCTGCCGTTGCCCCTGACTACGATCCTTGCTGCCTGCCCCGACCTTCTGCTACGTCCGACCTTGCTTCTGCCTACTCCCTTGTACCGCGCCTATCTTCAGCAGCCAGAGAGGTGAGCCGTTGCTAGTGGATACGACCTGGTCACTACCGCCGCAGCAAGACCATCCCGCTTTGCGGCGGGCTCTGGTGAATACCAGTAGTGGCTTAGAACCGGTCCACTAGCACGGTCCACGCCAATCCCTCTCTGGCACAGAGGGTCCACTACCTGCCAGCCGGCATCGTGACAGTAGATCCGGCCATGGATCCCGCTGAAGTTCCTCTGCCAGTTGTCGCTGACCTCACCACGGTGGTCGCCCAGCAGTCACAACAGATTGCGCAACAAGGCCAACAGCTGTCTCAACTGACCGTTATGCTACAACAGTTGCTACCACAGCTTCAGCAGTCATCTCCTCCGCCAGCTCCTGCACCTCCTCCGCAGCGAGTGGCCGCCCCTGGGATACGCTTATCCTTGCCGGATAAATTTGATGGGGACTCTAAGTTTTGCCGTGGCTTCCTTTCCCAATGTTCCCTGCATCTGGAGATGATGTCGGACCTGTTTCCCACTGAAAGGTCTAAGGTGGCTTTCGTAGTCAGTCTTCTGTCCGGAAAAGCCCTGTCATGGGCCACACCGCTCTGGGACCGCAATGACCCCGTCACTGCCTCTGTACACTCCTTCTTCTCGGAAATCCGAAGTGTCTTTGAGGAACCTGCCCGAGCCTCTTCTGCTGAGACTGCCCTGTTGAACCTGGTCCAGGGTAATTCTTCCGTTGGCGAGTATGCCGTACAATTCCGTACACTTGCTTCAGAATTGTCCTGGAATAATGAGGCCCTCTGCGCGACCTTCAAAAAAGGCCTATCCAGCAACATTAAAGATGTTCTGGCCGCACGAGAAATTCCTGCTAATCTACATGAACTTATTCACCTAGCCACTCGCATTGACATGCGTTTTTCTGAAAGGCGTCAGGAACTCCGTCAAGATATGGACTCTGTTCGCACGAGGCGTTTCGTCTCCTCGGCTCCTCTCTCCTCTGGTACCCTGCAATCTGTTCCTGTGCCTCCCGCCGTGGAGGCTATGCAGGTCGACCGGTCTCGCCTGACACCTCAAGAGAGGACACGACGCCGTATGGAGAACCTCTGCCTGTACTGTGCTAGTACCGAACACTTCCTGAGGGATTGTCCTATCCGTCCTCCCCGCCTGGAAAGACGTACGCTGACTCCGCACAAAGGTGAGACAGTCCTTGATGTCTACTCTGCTTCTCCACGTCTTACTGTGCCTGTGCGGATGTCTGCCTCTGCCTTCTCCTTCTCTACAGTGGCCTTCTTGGACTCTGGATCTGCAGGAAATTTTATTTTGGCCTCTCTCGTCAACAGGTTCAACATCCCAGTGACCAGTCTCGCCAGACCCCTCTACATCAATTGTGTAAATAATGAAAGATTGGACTGTGCCATACGTTTCCGCACGGAGCCCCTTCTTATGAGCATCGGATCTCATCATGAGAGGATTGAACTTTTGGTCCTCCCCAATTGCACCTCGGAGATTCTCCTTGGACTTCCCTGGCTTCAACTTCATTCCCCAACCCTGGATTGGTCCACTGGGGAGATCAAGAGTTGGGGGTCCTCTTGTTCCAAGAACTGTCTAAAACTGGTTCCCAATAACCCTTGCCGTAACTCTGTGGTTCCTCCAGTAACCGGTCTCCCTAAGGCCTATATGGACTTCGCGGATGTTTTCTGCAAAAAACAAGCTGAGACTCTACCTCCTCACAGGCCTTATGATTGCCCTATCGACCTCCTCCCGGGTACTACTCCACCCCGGGGCAGAATTTATCCTCTCTCTGCCCCAGAGACTCTTGCCATGTCCGAATACGTCCAGGAGAATCTAAAAAAGGGCTTTATCCGTAAATCCTCCTCTCCTGCCGGAGCCGGATTTTTCTTTGTGTCCAAAAAAGATGGCTCCCTACGTCCTTGCATTGACTACCGCGGTCTTAATAAAATCACGGTTAAGAACCGCTACCCCTTACCCCTCATCTCTGAACTCTTTGATCGCCTCCAAGGTGCCCACATCTTCACTAAATTGGACTTAAGAGGCGCCTATAACCTCATCCGCATCAGAGAGGGGGACGAGTGGAAAACGGCATTTAACACCAGAGATGGACACTTTGAGTATCTGGTCATGCCCTTTGGACTGTGCAATGCCCCTGCCGTCTTCCAAGACTTTGTCAATGAAATTTTTCGTGATCTGTTATACTCCTGTGTTGTGGTATATCTGGACGATATCCTAATTTTTTCTGCCAATCTAGAAGAACACCGCCAGCATGTCCGTATGGTTCTTCAGAGACTTCGTGACAACCAACTCTATGCCAAAATTGAGAAATGTCTGTTTGAATGCCAATCTCTTCCTTTTCTAGGATATTTGGTCTCTGGCCAGGGACTACAGATGGATCCAGACAAACTCTCTGCCGTCTTAAATTGGCCACGCCCCTCCGGACTCCGTGCTATCCAACGCTTTTTGGGGTTCGCCAATTATTACAGGCAATTTATTCCACATTTTTCTACCATTGTGGCTCCTATCGTGGCTTTAACCAAGAAAAATGCTGATCCCAAGTCTTGGCCTCCTCAAGCAGAGGACTCCTTTAAACGACTCAAGTCTGCCTTTTCTTCGGCTCCCGTGCTCTCCAGACCTGACCCTTCCAAACCCTTCCTATTGGAGGTTGATGCCTCCTCAGTAGGAGCTGGAGCTGTTCTTCTACAAAAAAATTCTTCCGGGCATGCTGTCACTTGTGGTTTTTTCTCTAGGACCTTCTCTCCAGCGGAGAGGAACTACTCCATCGGGGATCGAGAGCTTCTAGCCATTAAATTAGCACTTGAGGAATGGAGGCATCTGCTGGAGGGATCAAGATTTCCTGTCATTATCTACACCGACCACAAGAACCTCTCCTACCTCCAGTCGGCCCAACGGCTGAATCCTCGCCAGGCCCGGTGGTCTCTGTTCTTTGCCCGATTTAATTTTGAGATTCACTTTCGTCCTGCCGATAAGAACATTAGGGCCGATGCTCTCTCTCGTTCCTCGGATGCCTCAGAAGTTGATCTCCCTCCGCAACACATCATTCCACCTGACTGCCTGATCTCCACTTCTCCTGCCTCCATCAGGCAGACTCCTCCAGGAAAGACCTTTGTTTCTCCACGCCAACGCCTCGGAATCCTCAAATGGGGTCACTCCTCCCATCTCGCAGGTCATGCGGGCATCAAGAAATCTGTGCAACTCATCTCCCGCTTCTATTGGTGGCCGACTCTGGAGACGGATGTTGGGGACTTTGTGCGAGCCTGCACTATCTGTGCCCGGGATAAGACTCCTCGCCAGAAGCCCGCTGGTTTTCTTCATCCTCTGCCTGTCCCCGAACAGCCTTGGTCTCTGATTGGTATGGATTTTATTACTGATTTACCCCCTTCCCGTGGCAACACCGTTATTTGGGTGGTCGTTGATCGATTCTCCAAAATGGCACATTTCATCCCTCTTCCTGGTCTTCCTTCTGCGCCTCAGTTGGCTAAACAATTTTTTGTACACATTTTTCGTCTTCACGGGTTGCCTACGCAGATTGTCTCGGATAGAGGGGTCCAATTCGTGTCTAAATTCTGGAGAGCTCTCTGTAAACAACTCAAGATTAAATTAAATTTTTCCTCTGCATATCATCCCCAGTCCAATGGACAAGTAGAAAGAATTAACCAGATCCTGGGTGATTATTTGCGACATTTTGTTTCCTCCCGCCAGGATGACTGGGCAGATCTCCTTCCATGGGCCGAATTCTCGTATAACTTCAGGGTCTCTGAATCTTCCTCCAAATCCCCATTTTTCGTGGTGTACGGCCGTCACCCTCTTCCCCCCCTCCCTACCCCCTTGCCCTCTGGTCTGCCCGCTGTGGATGAAATTTCTCGTGACCTTTCCATTATATGGAGAGAGACCCAAAATTCTCTCTTACAGACTTCTTCACGCATGAAGAGATTCGCGGATAAGAAAAGAAGAGCTCCCCCCGTTTTTTCCCCTGGAGACAAGGTATGGCTCTCCGCTAAATATGTCCGCTTCCGTGTCCCTAGCTACAAGTTGGGACCACGCTATCTTGGTCCTTTCAAAATTTTGTGTCAAATTAATCCTGTCTCTTATAAACTTCTTCTTCCTCCTTCTCTTCGTATCCCTAATGCCTTTCACGTCTCTCTTCTCAAACCACTCATCCTCAACCGTTTTTCTCCCAAATCTGTTCCTCCCACTCCTGTTTCCGGCTCCTCGGACGTCTTCTCGGTCAAGGAGATTTTGGCTGCCAAAAAGGTCAGAGGGAAAATTTTTTTTTTAGTAGACTGGGAGGGTTGTGGTCCTGAAGAGAGATCCTGGGAACCTGAGGACAACATCCTTGACAAAAGTCTGCTCCTCAGGTTCTCAGGCTCCAAGAAGAGGGGGAGACCCAAGGGGGGGGGTACTGTTACGCCGAGCGCTCCGGGTTCCCGCTCCTCCCCGGAGCGCTCGCTTCTCCCCCTCCGCTGCAGCGCTCCGGTCACGTCCTCTGACCCGGGGCGCTGCGATCCTGCTGCCAGCCGGGATGCGATTCGCGATGCGGGTAGCGCCCGCTCGCGATGCGCACCCCGGCTCCCCTACCTGACTCGCTCCCCGTCTGTTCTGTCCCGGCGCGCGCGGCCCCGCTCCCTAGGGCGCGCGCGCGCCGGGTCTCTGCGATTTAAAGGGCCACTGCGCCGCTGATTGGCGCAGTGGTTCCAATTAGGGTTATCACCTGTGCACTTCCCTATATTACCTCACTTCCCTTGCACTCCCTTGCCGGATCTTGTTGCCTTAGTGCCAGTGAAAGCGTTCCTTGTGTGTCCCTTGCCAGTGTTTCCAGACCTTCTGCCGTTGCCCCTGACTACGATCCTTGCTGCCTGCCCCGACCTTCTGCTACGTCCGACCTTGCTTCTGCCTACTCCCTTGTACCGCGCCTATCTTCAGCAGCCAGAGAGGTGAGCCGTTGCTAGTGGATACGACCTGGTCACTACCGCCGCAGCAAGACCATCCCGCTTTGCGGCGGGCTCTGGTGAATACCAGTAGTGGCTTAGAACCGGTCCACTAGCACGGTCCACGCCAATCCCTCTCTGGCACAGAGGGTCCACTACCTGCCAGCCGGCATCGTGACAACATGCTGTCCTGTTCTACATGGGCTTATGGCTCAAATACAGAAAAAATTATGAAACATTGTTCTAGTTTTCAAAGCCAAAAATTTCAGCCCGTACGGGGACATGCAAATACTCCACTAATTTATTGCATTTATTAAATAAACAAAACTAAGGAGGAAGAGGAGGAAGAACCTATCTGCAAGAGAGCCACATGTGGCATTTTTTGCCACATATTGCCACCTCAGCATGATAGGATCAAATCCTGCCTCAGATTCATGCCCTGCGGTTGACGGGTATCCAACTGGAAAATCCAGAAAGATTCCCTATTTAGCAGGGTCCTCCGGTGATCACCTCCTCTGGTGTGCCTAAATACTTTTTCTATGCCCATAATTTTCAGAGGATCTGTGTTCCCTCCGTGAAAGTCCCTGAAGTGCCTGGACAAGGAAGACACATTGAAACCAGTCCCTTTCGCATCTGAAATGTGTCTCCTAATCCGGCACTTCAGGGCATTCACGGTACAGCCTACGTACTGTATATTACATGCAGCACATGTGGCCATATAGACTACATGGGTAGTATTACAATTGATATAAGTTTTAATTTTGTAACTTCTATTGGTACTGCATGAGACAAAAGTATTGGTTACCTCCATATGGCCACATGTGATGCATTTTTTATGTCCACATTTCCAACTTCCTGGAAAATTCAACCAAGTAGGTTTAATTTTATCTTTGTTTATTTCGGGGTCCACAAACAGGCTGGGAGACAATTGTGAGCCTAAAGATGGCCCTCGCTTCGCCACAGCCTGTAGGGAGCATACCTCAAAATTACGGAGGACCGGGTCCTGTTCCAATATGGGCAGGTATCTTTTCATAATATTCTTTATTTTATAGAATTGTTTACTGTAGGCTGTGATAAATCTAGGCAAGTATTGTTTGTTTCTCTGGGGGTCATCTGAAAACTGTCTCCTGTTATTGGTTTTAATTAAATTCCCTCTATCTAAATTTTTCGCTTTTCTGTGGGCCTCCTGTAAAGTTCCCTCATCATACCCTCTCTCTTTTAGCCTCTGATGTAAAATGTCAGATTCCTCCTCAAAAGTGGACTGGTCAGTACAATTCCGCCTCAGGCGTACCCATTCGCCATACGGAATATTACGTACCACATGGCGAGGGTGACAAGAACTTGCCTGTAGGATGGTATTCCCAGCCACTTCTTTACGATATGGGGAGACTACCACCTTTTCACCTTTTCCCTCTAGGACCACATCCAAGAAGGGAATTTTAACATAGGAAATGGCTGTAGTGAATTTCAAATTTAGTTCATTCTGATTAATATACTGGATGAAATCTTCAAACCTATTAGGACCCCCCCTTCCATATCAGGATCAGATCGTCGATGTATCGACCTATCCATTTGATATCTGAATGGAAGGGATTGCTGGGGGCAAAAATATATGCTTCCTCCCAATATGTCATATATATATTAGCATATGACGGGGAGTATTTCGCACCCATTGGAGCTCCGCGGACCTGAAGGAAAAATTGTTCATTGAACATAAAAAAATTATTGCTCAAGAGAAATTCTGTAGCCATTATAATAAATCGCTTCAGGTCCGTGGAGTAGTTGCTGTATATTTCTAGGTGTCTGGTAAGTGCTTTTAGACCTAGTTGGTTTGGAATAGAGGGATACAGCGAGACCACATCACATGTGGCCCAACCGTATCCCTCCTGCCACTCCATATGTTGCATGATCTCCAATACATGTTTAGTGTCCCTTAAATAGGTAGGGGTTGCCCCAACCAAGGGTTGCAGGTGGCTGTCCACCCAGTCTCCCAGTCTCTCCCCCAAGGCTCCGATCCCTGCCACGATCGGACGCATAGGGGGAGGAAACTCCCCCTTATGTACCTTGGGGAGAGAGTGGAAGACTGGGGTTACAGGCTCACCCACACAAAGAAAATCCCTGATTTTTTGGTTAAGCACACCCATATTAACCCCTACATCCAGCAACCTGCTCAATTCATGTTGACATGTACCTGTAGGGTCTCCATTAAGTTTGACATAGGTAGTCTCATCTTTCAGAATAATTTCATTTAATTTCTTATATAACCCAGCATTGAGCAGCACCACGGATCCCCCCTTATCCGCATTTCTAATTATCAAATCGGGGTTATCCCGTAGCGCTGTCAGGGCTTTACGTTCAGCTTCAGATATATTGGAATGTGGGTCGTTTTTCTTCACATTATGGCTCAATTGCACTAAATCCCTTTCTACCAATTCCTGGTATCTATCTAGCGCACCAGGTCTGGAAGCAACCGGATAGAAACCAGGATTGGATACCGTGAAACCAAGACCCCCTTCACAGACAGGCTGAGACTCAATTTCAAGTGCATGCAAAGAAATTGTATTACATTGATCAGAGAAATCTAAACATATTTCATGCTGTTGGGGTAAATTCCTAGGTGAGTTACGATTGGGAACTTGTATTGGTGGCACCGACAGTTCGTTACTTTTCTCACATAAGGCAAAATGTCTTTTAAGCGTAACCTTGCGAGCCCACCGGTTAATGTCCAGTATTGTATGGAAAAGTCTGAAATCACATGATGGAACATAATTCAGACCTCGACTTAGAACCGCAATTTGTATGTCGGTAACAATATAGCTAGACAAGTTAATGACAGACAGGCTTACTTGCGAGGTGTTAGGGATCGCAGCGGATATCTTGTGCTTTCGTCCCGCTCTCCTGATGCGTCCTTTGGGGCTCCCGGGTTTTTTATCCCCGCTATCAGGCTGCCCGCAGTTTCCTCTGTATCCGATGAGGCATCTCGGGATGTATCCACCTCAGAAAAGCTTACTTGTCTTTGTCGTTTTGCATTCCTGCGTTTTCGATTGCGATTTTTATTTTTATTTTTATCGCTGCGGCTTTCGGTACTGGAGCGCAAAATCGAACGTGGGGTGGAAGGAGTTATCGGGTTTCTAGGATTAGTCCAGGTAAGAACAGAATCCTCTTTGTAATCTGTCAAGTCCCTTTTAAATTTTTCTTTTTTAGTATCCATAATATTATTTTCCAGGGTCTTGATCTTTTCATTAATTTTTTCATTCATTTTTACATAGTCCTCAGAGTCCCGGTATGGCTCCAAACTTGTCTGGAGTTGTTGTATCTCGGCTTGAAGACTACTTAATTCCATTTCTTCCTCCTCCACTATATATCCAATTATTTTTTTGGAACAGTCCAGCAAGGCCAAATCCCATTTATTCTGGAAAGCGGAGGAGAAGACTCGGGTAGGTCTTTTTTTCAAACGGAGTCCACGAGGCACCATATTTTTGTCCAGATAGGTGGAGAGTGCCTTATAGTCCCACCATAGCTTCATTTCTTTGATTTTAACATTCTCCAGGCTCCTCATCATATCGATAAAGTCCTGGGAGGCATGGGTGGCAGTACTTGCATGCCTGGTGCCAAAGACCTCACTCGCTTTTGCGGCACGATCCAAGTCCTCTTTGGGTGAAGTATTGCTAGCACCCACTTCAGCCTCCACATGTCTTGTCTCCATTTTGGAAAAGGAGATCCCACTTGAGCTTTGTGCTGCTGCTTGTTGGTAGAGGGAGCACGTCCAACACTGTGCAAATGCTGAGTAAATTAGAACGACAGCTCACCTCCTCCTCCCTGCACCTGTGCACGGGCCTGATCAGCAGCGTCCCTGACCAGATGTATGCACAGAGTAAAGAAAACGGTCCAGCACAGGTTTGCAGGTAAAAAAACACAGCTTCTTCTTTTATTGGGTCAGTTCCGACAAGACAAATAAATAAGCCGACGCGTTTCGGACCTACAAACCTGCAAACCTGTGCTGGACCGTTTACTTCTGTTATGCAAGTTTAAAGCTGATAATAAGCATAATTACAATCTACACAAAGTATAATAACGTATATGTAAAATATTATATAAATTAAATAATAGACATGAGGTTCAGTTCTGAAATAAAAAGTTTTGAAAGTCGACTCTGAAGACCAATCAGCAACTTTCAAAATGTCTGATAAAGATCCACTGCTTGACATAGTTTAGTGGACATAGCTCCTCTAGTAGAATCAGCTCCAAAAACAGAAGTGTCAATTCCGGCTAAATACATGGTCTGTTTTATCCATCTGGCTAAGGTAGTGGAAGAAACTGGGTGAAAGGGTCTGCAAAAGGAGATGATTAATTGAGTAGTAGAAGGGTCCCCTCAAGATGATGATTTTTGTTCGTAAACTTTGAGCGGACAATACAAAGCTTACCTTGAAGGGTAAAAGCTGGATAGAACACAGATAGAAGGTTTGTTTTCGTTCTTCTGTATATAAAAAAAAGAACTCCATTAGGAGAGAATTGTCTATGGGATAAATCAAGGGCTCAGAGATTCTTTTTAAGGAAAAGAGACATAGTAACATAGTAAGCTTAAAAGATAGAATTTTCAAAGAAAGATTTTCATTATCTCCCCAAGAGATAATGAAACAAATCTAAGACTAGAGTAACATCCCAAATGGATTGATATCTCGTAAGAGGGGGGGGGGGGGGGGGGGTCGAAATTTGATGCCTTTCATAAGCTTAAAAATGAATGGATGTTTGCCAATAGGTATAGAAAGGATTGGGGCATGATAAAAGGATATTGCAGAACGATAGACATTGATGGTGCGGTATGAACTTGGGTTAAAGATGCATGTATGGGATCCAAATCCCTTTGCAGGCACCAATCAGATCAAAGCAGACTGTTAACTCTAGGAAGTTGACGATTCAATCGGGAGGCGAATAGGTCTAGTTGAAGAGGAGCCCAAAGGGAGTTGAGAAGAAGGAAAATGTTGAAATCTAGTTTCCAGTCACTGTAATCCATTAGAAATCGAGAGCTTCAGTCTTCTAAAGTGTTCGGCAGACCCGGAAGGTACTCTGCTTTTAAAATAATGTCTCTGTCTAGACAAAAATGCCATTTTTCCTTTGCCAAATTGGCTAAGGTTAAAGATCTGGTTCCTCCTAATCAGTTGATGTTGAGTTTCGCCGTATAAGCACTTTTTCTTCCCCAAAACTGGATGGGGGGAAGTTGGTGCATCTTATACGGTGAATACACACCTATCGCGGCGGTCCCTGCAGCCATCAACGGCCGGGACTCACGGCTAATGCAGGACTTTACCGAGCGCGGTGATGCCCTGTATTAACCCTTCAGATGCGGCAATGAAAGCTGACCACCGCGTCTGAAGCGAAAGTGACACTAACCCAGCTGTTACAGGACACCGGGAGGGACCTTACCTGCCTCCTCGATGACTGCTCCATGCCGGGATCCCCTGCATGGCCGGCGCTCTCCTTCAACGTCATCATGTCATCGTGCACGCCGTCCTGTCATCCAATAGGAGCGGCGTGCGTAGAGACGTGATGACGGCCACTTGATGACGGCGACGGAGAGCGTGGATCCCGGGGAAGAAGACCTGCAGAGCGTCTGGAGGTCCGCAGGTTGAAGATCACTGTTGGGTTCAGAATCTTTTTTTTCTAGATTTTGCACCTTTAAAATTGGGTGCGTCTTATATGCGGTAAGTTATTTAAGAAAATATAGGAAACATACGAAAAAAATTGAATAGAATAAGGTTTATGTGGAGAGAATTTTTTGTGGTACTTATCTTGTGCACTGAACAGCAAAGAAGATGAAGTATGTTACCTGTACACTCACTATATCACCTGTACAGGCCACTGATTGGTTGTTCATGCATACCTTATTTGCATATTACCATTTTTTTTCTGAACATCTGTTATTAACCCTTTGCTGCTACTTTCAGTAAAGAAGAGTTAAGCAGAATGGAAGTCTCCTGTCTTGTGATAAAATCTGTTATTTGTAGAATATCTTGATTGTATATAACAAGGCATGACCTTTTACCTTTTACCTGTTGAGCTGTAATATGTTGTTTTTCTCTGCTCACTTTTCCCATAATTCCCATAATTTCCCAAAATTCCATCACTATTTTCTATGTTTTTCAAAGGATAAAGGGATAAGATGTCTGATCGTAGGGGTCTGGCAGCTGGGACCCCCCGCGATCTCTGTGCAACACCAGCCATTCTAAACAGTATGTTTAGAATGCTGGGTTTTGGCTGCTGGAGACGTGATGTCACGCCACACCCCCTTAATTCCTGTCTATGTCCTCCTGATGTCATGCAATGCCCCCTCCCATAGACATGAATGGAGGGGGCGTGGCATCACTAGGGGGCATGGCTGTAATGTCGCATCCCCGTCTCAGAGGCAGCGCCCGGCACAAAATGCCAGAGGCTGCACCGAGATTGCGGGGATCCCCAGCAGCAGGACCCCTGCGATCATACATCTTATCGATTATCCTTTGGATAGGGGATAAGATGTTTTAAGCCGGAATACCCCTTTAAGGCCATGTTAATACATTATAAAATATACAACCATGTTTTACTTATCGGCAATTTTTATTAGCAAACAATGGAAAAAAAACTGTTGCAAAAATAAATAAATAAATCAGTCGTTTTTTCTTGGGCTTTTTTTTTTACTATTGTTATTGTTATTTTGCAGTATTACATGTTGATACATTCACATATACACTGCTCAAATTAAATAAAGAGAACACTTATACAACACATGTAACTCCAAGTCAATGACACTTCTGTGAAATCCCACTGTCCACTCAGGAAGAACACTGATTGACAATCAATTTCACATGGAACAGACAAGAAGTGGAAATTAGCAAGACACCCCCAATAAAGGAGTGGTTCTTCAGGTGGTGACCACAGACCACTTCTCAGTTCCTATGCTTCCTGGCTGATGTTGTGGTAACTTTTGAATGCTGGCGGTGCTTGCACTCTAGTGGTAGTATGAGACGGAGTCTACAACCCACACAAGTGGCTCAGGTAGTGCAGCTAATCCAGGATGGCACATCAATGCGAGCTGTGGCAAGAAGGTTTGCTGTGTCTGTCAGCGTAGTGTCCAGAGCATGGAGGCCCAACACGGTGCAGGACATATGGCATTTGCCAGAGAACACCAAGATTGGCAAATTCACCATTGGCGCCCTGTGCTCTTCACAGATGAAAGCAGGTTCACACTGAGCACATGTGACAGACATGACAGAGTCTGGAGATGCTGTGGAGAACGTTCTGCTGCCTGCAACATCCTCCAGCATGACCGGTTTGGCAGTGGGTCAGTAATGGTGTGAGGTCGAATTTCTTTGGGGGGCCGCACAGCCCTCTTTGTGCTTGCCAGAGGTAGCCTGACTGCAATTAGGTACTGAGATGAGATCTTCAGACCCCTTGTGAGACCATATGCTGGTGCGGTTGGCCCTGGGTTCCTCCTAATACAAGACAATGCTAGACCTCATGTGGCTGGAGTGTGTCAGCAGTTCCTACAAGAGGAAGGCATTGATGCTATGGACTGGCCGCCCTTTCTCCAGACCTGAATCCCATTGAGCACATCTGGGACATCTCGCTCCATCCACCACAGCCTGTCCAGGAGTTGGCGGATGCTTTAGTCCAGGTCTTGGAGGACATCCCTCAGGAGACCATCCTCCACCTCATCAGGAGCATGCCCAGGCGTTGTAGGGAGGTCATACGGGCAACGTGGAGGCCACACACACTACTGAGCCTCATTGGGACTTGTATTAAGGACATTAAATAAAGTTGGATCAGCCTGTAGTGGGGTTTTCCACTGTGATTTTGAGTGTGACTCCATATCCAGACCTCCAGGGGTTGATACATTTGATTTCCATTGATAATTTTTGTGTGATTTTGTTGTCAGCGCATTCAACTATGTAAAGAGGAAAGTATTTCATACGATTAGTTCATTCAGATCTAGGATGTGTTATCTTAGTGTTCCCTTTATTTTTTTGCGCAGTGTATGTCACAGATCCGTCTCTCTTTACACTCACCAGCCCCATCTCATAGTCGGAGTGCCCACAGCCATCAATCACCTTTCATTTTTCTAAAATTCCCCTGGAAATAAGAATTTTGTACTCTGACATCTCGGGGCGAGGGAATTAACAATATTTCCAGCCGAGGCGTCAATCACAGAAAGTCAAACATGTCGCGGGGGTTTCTTACCACTCGTTCTCATAAGTTGTTGATATCGAGTGTATAGGAGGACACAATGGATACGCGGATCTGTTTCAAACCAAGAAAAGACATCAGGGAAAGAAGTTCTCCAGATCAATAGGTCCCGGATTCCCTTTTTGTTTCTTTTTAGGCGTCACCTGCTCATCTTTCTGACGTCTTCTACAATCCCAGCCATGAACTGGAGCCCGTGGTTCAGTCTATTAGATACTTTCTTTATATTCTCTGGAGACCATTGATACAATGGAAATAAAGACTTGTTATTACTTTGACCCCGAGCGGATGATAAGTGGACGGCAGAGTCAGGTGAAGAACATTCTCAGCCACAGGCAAAACCATTATATCAAGATTCTCTACAATTACATTTTAGAAATAGAATATTTTAAACAAGCAATGTCCTTTTTGCAGTTTCTGATGTTCTGGTCATGTAGTTCTTTCCAGTCTGACCACAGTGCTCTCTGCTGCCCCCTCTGTCTGTGTCAGAAACTGTCCAGAGTAGGAGCAAATGACAGTTCCTGACATGGACAGAGGTGGCAGCAGAGAGCACTGTGGTCAGACTGGAAAGACTACATGACTTCCTCCAGAACAGCTGGTGACTACTGGAAAGCTGTGAATCTGTAAAATCTCTGGCACCAATTGATTAAAAAACATGTTTTCCTCTGGAGTACCGCTTTAAGGGGTTTGTCAACATAATAATACTGTACATCAGTGAACCCCCCCCCCCCCCCCCCCCCCACACACACACACACACTCGTGGCTCTCCAGCTGTTGCAAAACTAAAACTCCCACCACGCCCGGACAGCCCCAAATGGGAATTGCTGAGACTTGTGGTTCTACACAGCGATGTCACTGATGGTTGTGTCGCTGGTCAAGCATTGAATAATCCTATGTAAAACCCCCAGGACAAATGCCCTTTATAATATGACCGGTTTATTTGTTGTTTATATGTTATCTATATACAATTCAATAAAATACTTAATAAATAAACAACACACACTCAGACACTGCCCGTGTTGGTACTAAGGCTGGACTTTTGGGCTCATGTGCAGGTGATGTTGGTCGGGATGTCCTTGGTGTTGTAGGTGTGTGATGACAATTGGACACAGGGAAGCGAGGAGAAGACGCACCGCAAATTTTACCAGATGTTAATCAGCAGTATAGCCTTGTTCACACAGCCGAAATTGTGTGTAATGTCTGCTGAAAAATACAGGCGGGCATTTCATCTATTTACTTGTTCCGTGTCACTAGGACCTCTCGGAAATGTACCATCACCATAAACGCCAATGCATTGGCGAGTGGAATCTTTAGAAACATTAAAGGGGTGCTCCGCCCCTAGACATCTTATCCCCTATCGAAAGGATAGGGGATAAGATGTCAGATCGCGGGGGTCCCGCCGCGGCACCCACCTGTTGCGGCTTCCGGCAGCGCTGGAGGCTCTCATCCTAACGCCTCACGACCATGGTGATGAGAGATTGTGACGTCACAACTCCGCCCCCGTGTGATGCCATGCCCCGCCCCCTCAATGCAAGTCTATGGGAGGGGGCATGATGGCTGTCACGCCCCCTCCCATAGATTTGCATTGAGTGGCGGGGTGTGACATCACACGGGGGAGGAATCGTGACGTCACGATCTCCCGTCACCGTGGTCGGGAGCCGAAGTCTCCAGCGTTTCAGGAAGCCGCAACAGGTGGGGGCTGCAGCTGAGATCCCGGGGTCCCCAGCAGCGGGACCCCCGTGATCTGACATCTTATCCCCTATCCTTTGAGTAGGGGATAAGATGTCTAGGGGCGGAGTACCCCTTTAAGGGTCTATTCACACGGACAGTATTCTGTGCAGATTTGATGCGCAGGATTTTCTGCTGCAGATTTCAATGTAAACTGAATGACTTGAAATCCTGCGCATCAAATCTGCACAGAATACTTATACGTGTGAATAGACCCTGGGACCCCTGCAAACTTGGTGCAGCCCCCCGGCATTCTGTATCGGATGCTGCCTCATAGACCAAGGCGTGACGTCATGCCACCTCCCATAGACATGAATGGAGGGGGCATGGTGTGACATCACGAGGGGCATGGCCATGACCTCACGTCGCGGTCTTGGAGGCAGCACCCGACACAGAGTGCCGGGGGCTGCACCAAGATCAGACATCTTATCCCCTATCCTTTCCATCCTTTGAAATCAATGGGACTCTGCTGCAGCGGAATTTCCGAGCAGAATGCTCCTGCAGAATTCCGCTTGGAAATTCCGCCATGTGAACATGACTTAACAGATAATTTCACAACCTCCACTCTGCAAGCGTTTCTAGTGCATGTAGAGTAGAGATGCTCGTGACAATGTATCAGTGCCTGAATAAACTTGACTTGGACAGTGATTTTTTTTCTTCCACGCCTTCTTTCCACGCCATGGCGATTTGGCTTATCCCAAGACATTACTTGATCCCTATATAGAGTAAGGTCTGACTGGTTCCTTGACTTTCAGACTGTGACTATGACTTGTGGGGACCCTCTAGTCAATCCCTGTATTGTATTCACTGAAAAAGGGTCTTCTTAGGGGTATGACTGAGCTCCCTGAGTTCCCATATGAACAGGGTTGATCCTGCTGAGACACATTGCAGCTGGCGTGTTTGGGTCTGGGTCTGACTAACTGGACCAGGACCTCGTGGCAGGCAACATCCAGTTTTCTATGTGTGCTATCAGGCCCTTGAAGTACTTCTCCTGAATGCTCCCTTTTCATTGTAGTGGACAGATTATCACCGTGGAATGGCTGGATATATATAGTGGGTGTATATTGATATAAAGACACAAGTGTTCATCCACTGACTCTCAGGGCATGATGGAAGCTGTAGTTGTGCAAGTATCTGTTGAAGAAATAATGTCCCAAATGGCAAATATCGAGGACCCTGGTTCTGAGTCTGAGGACACTTACTTCTGACATTCCTGTAGGTCAATGTTTTCCAACCAGGGTGCCTCCAGCTGTTGCAAAACTACAACTCCTAGCATGCCCGGACAGCCGTTGGCTGTCCGGGCATGCTGAGAGTTGTAGTTTTGCAACAGCTGGAGGCACCCTGGTTGGGAAACACAGCTTTTGATTCAGCATTTTGACTTTGCCCTAGACCTGTAAGGTCCTAATAAGAAGCTTTGGGGCTCCTGTACAATGCCTTTGGCTGTCCGTGCATGCTGGAAATTGTAGTTTTGAAACAGCTGGAGGCTCACTGATTGGGTAGCACTGTAGGTGTAAGATCTCATGTATCCGGCATTGTCGATGTCAAGTCAACTGATAGTGACCGCTCTATCCCCCATGAATGGTCCTCAGAGTCAGGTCAGAAGTGTCAGGATTTTTCGAGGGGTTTCTGGTAGTTACATATACTCTGTTTTTGTTTTTCCCTTTCTGCCGCCTGACAAAGGTTCCCGACAAGATGCAGAATTTATTCCAATAAAAAACTATTTATGACAATGGAAGCCGAAGACAAAACCATTGAGCGACCCGAGCGCGACCCCCTGAAGAAGGTGATCCTTTCTCTTCCATTCATCGCTTGGGAAACAGAGAAACAAAATGGACTTTGGGTGTCAGATGGGATTTTATTTGGTCGCCTTTTGGTGAGAAATGAGGCTTGTAAAGTGGAGATTTCTGGGGCAGCTGATGCGCCACGCTTGGTGGGATTGCTTTGTTGGGTTAACACATCAGTCACTTCAGGAGCCACGCAACTCAGTCAAAGAGGGAAATGAGAGGGAACATTCCAGAACGCGGAGAATCCGGAGGGGAATTCAGCTCAGGACGTAAAGATAGTGAGGAGACCGAGCCCAGAGCGCGCACTGTGGAGGGTTCATGTAACTGTTTTATTTTATTTCAATTTGACTGTTTTTCTGAAATTTTCACCCTCTATAACCTTTATAATTTATTTCTTTATTAAATGATAAATTACAATGTATTAGTATTATTTCTATTCTTATTATTACTAGCTGAGTACCCGGCGCTGCCCGGTTTTAACTTTCTAATCCTTGTTGGGGAGGAAAATCAACAATGGAGGAAGATTTTGACTTCACATCCCGTCCTCATATATTGTTGTCATATCCCAACCCCATATCCCGTCCCCATATCCCGTCCCCATATCCTGTCCTCATATCTCAACCTCATATCTGTCACGATGCCGGCTGGCAGGTAGTGGATCCTCTGTGCCAGAGAGGGATTGGCGTGGACCGTGCTAGTGGACCGGTTCTAAGCCACTACTGGTATTCACCAGAGCCCGCCGCAAAGCGGGATGGTCTTGCTGCGGCGGTAGTGACCAGGTCGTATCCACTAGCAACGGCTCACCTCTCTGGCTGCTGAAGATAGGCGCGGTACAAGGGAGTAGGCAAAAGCAAGGTCGGACGTAGCAGAAGGTCGGGGCAGGCAGCAAGGATCGTAGTCAGGGGCAACGGCAGAAGGTCTGGAAACACAGGCAAGGAACACACAAGGCAACAAGATCCGGCCAGGGAGTGCAGGGGAAGTGAGGTGAAATAGGGAAGTGCACAGGTGAACACACTAATTGGAACCACTGCGCCAATCAGCGGCGCAGTGGCCCTTTAAATCGCAGAGACCCGGCGCGCGCGCGCCCTAGGGAGCGGGGCCGCGCGCGCCGGGACAGAACAGACGGAGAGCGAGTAAGGTAGGGGAGCCGGGGTGCGCATCGCGAGCGGGCGCTACCCGCATCGCGAATCGCATCCCGGCTGGCAGCGGAATCGCAGCGCCCCGGGTCAGAGGACGTGACCGGAGCGCTGCCGCGGGGAGAGTGAAGCGAGCGCTCCGGGGAGGAGCGGGGACCCGGAGCGCTCGGCGTAACAGTACCCCCCCCCTTGGGTCTCCCCCTCTTCTTAGAGCCTGAGAACCTGAGGAGCAGACTTTTGTCTAGGATGTTGTCCTCAGGTTCCCAGGATCTCTCTTCAGGACCACAACCCTCCCAGTCCACTAAAAAAAAATTTTTCCCTCTGACCTTTTTGGCAGCTAAAATTTCTTTGACCGAGAAGATGTCCGAGGAGCCGGAAACAGGAGAGGGAGGAACAGATTTGGGAGAAAAACGGTTGAGGATGAGTGGTTTGAGAAGAGAGACGTGAAAGGCATTAGGGATACGAAGAGAGGGAGGAAGAAGAAGTTTATAAGAGACAGGATTAATTTGACACAAAATTTTGAAAGGACCAAGATAGCGTGGTCCCAACTTGTAGCTAGGGACACGGAAGCGGACATATTTAGCGGAGAGCCATACCTTGTCTCCAGGGGAAAAAACGGGGGGAGCTCTTCTTTTCTTATCCGCGAACTTCTTCATGCGTGATGAAGCCTGTAAGAGAGAATTTTGGGTCTCTCTCCATATGATGGAAAGGTCACGAGAAATTTCATCCACAGCGGGCAGACCAGAGGGCAAGGGAGTAGGGAGGGGGGGAAGAGGGTGACGGCCGTACACCACGAAAAATGGGGATTTGGAGGAAGACTCAGAGACCCTGAAGTTATACGAGAATTCGGCCCATGGGAGGAGATCTGCCCAGTCATCCTGGCGGGAGGAAACAAAATGTCGCAAATAATCACCCAAGATCTGGTTAATCCTTTCTACTTGTCCATTGGACTGGGGATGATATGCAGAAGAAAAATTTAATTTAATCTTGAGTTGTTTACAGAGAGCCCTCCAGAATTTAGACACGAATTGGACGCCTCTATCCGAGACAATCTGCGTAGGCAACCCGTGAAGACGAAAAATGTGTACAAAAAATTGTTTAGCCAACTGAGGCGCAGAAGGAAGACCAGGAAGAGGGATGAAATGTGCCATTTTGGAGAATCGATCAACGACCACCCAAATAACAGTGTTGCCACGGGAAGGGGGTAAATCAGTAATAAAATCCATACCAATCAGAGACCAAGGCTGTTCGGGGACAGGCAGAGGATGAAGAAAACCAGCGGGCTTCTGGCGAGGAGTCTTATCCCGGGCACAGATAGTGCAGGCTCGCACAAAGTCCACAACATCCGTCTCCAGAGTCGGCCACCAATAGAAGCGGGAGATGAGTTGCACAGATTTCTTGATACCCGCATGACCTGCGAGATGGGAGGAGTGACCCCATTTGAGGATTCCGAGGCGTTGGCGAGGAGAAACAAAGGTCTTTCCTGGAGGAGTCTGCCTGATGGAGGCAGGAGAAGTGGAGATCAGGCAGTCAGGTGGAATGATGTGTTGCGGAGAGAGTTCAACTTCTGAGGCATCCGAGGAACGAGAGAGAGCATCGGCCCTAATGTTCTTATCGGCAGGACGAAAGTGAATCTCAAAATTAAATCGGGCAAAGAACAGAGACCACCGGGCCTGGCGAGGATTCAGCCGTTGGGCAGACTGGAGGTAGGAGAGGTTCTTGTGGTCGGTGTAGATAATAACAGGAGAACTTGATCCCTCCAGCAGATGCCTCCATTCCTCAAGTGCTAATTTAATGGCTAGAAGCTCTCGATCCCCGATGGAGTAGTTCCTCTCCGCTGGAGAGAAGGTCCTAGAGAAAAAACCACAAGTGACAGCATGCCCGGAAGAATTTTTTTGTAGAAGAACAGCTCCAGCTCCCACTGAGGAGGCATCAACCTCCAATAGGAAGGGTTTGGAAGGGTCAGGTCTGGAGAGGACGGGAGCCGAAGAAAAGGCAGACTTGAGTCGTTTAAAGGCGTCTTCTGCTTGAGGAGGCCAGGACTTGGGATCAGCATTTTTTTTGGTTAAAGCCACGATAGGAGCCACAATGGTAGAAAAATGTGGAATAAATTGCCTGTAATAATTGGCGAACCCCAAAAAGCGTTGGATAGCACGGAGTCCGGAGGGGCGTGGCCAATCTAAGACGGCAGAGAGTTTGTCTGGATCCATCTGTAGTCCCTGGCCAGAGACCAAATATCCTAGAAAAGGAAGAGATTGGCATTCAAACAGACATTTCTCAATTTTGGCATAGAGTTGGTTGTCACGAAGTCTCTGAAGAACCATACGGACATGCTGGCGGTGTTCTTCTAGATTGGCAGAAAAAATTAGGATATCGTCCAGATATACAACAACACAGGAGTATAACAGATCACGAAAAATTTCATTGACAAAGTCTTGGAAGACGGCAGGGGCGTTGCACAGTCCAAAGGGCATGACCAGATACTCAAAGTGTCCATCTCTGGTGTTAAATGCCGTTTTCCACTCGTCCCCCTCTCTGATGCGGATGAGGTTATAGGCGCCTCTTAAGTCCAATTTAGTGAAGATGTGGGCACCTTGGAGGCGATCAAAGAGTTCAGAGATGAGGGGTAAGGGGTAGCGGTTCTTAACCGTGATTTTATTAAGACCGCGGTAGTCAATGCAAGGACGTAGGGAGCCATCTTTTTTGGACACAAAGAAAAATCCGGCTCCGGCAGGAGAGGAGGATTTACGGATAAAGCCCTTTTTTAGATTCTCCTGGACGTATTCGGACATGGCAAGAGTCTCTGGGGCAGAGAGAGGATAAATTCTGCCCCGGGGTGGAGTAGTGCCCGGGAGGAGGTCGATAGGGCAATCATAAGGCCTGTGAGGAGGTAGAGTCTCAGCTTGTTTTTTGCAGAAAACATCCGCGAAGTCCATATAGGCCTTAGGGAGACCGGTTACTGGAGGAACCACAGAGTTACGGCAAGGGTTACTGGAAACCGGTTTTAGACAGTTCTTGGAACAAGAGGACCCCCAACTCTTGATCTCCCCAGTGGACCAATCCAGGGTAGGGGAATGAAGTTGAAGCCAGGGAAGTCCAAGGAGAATTTCCGAGGTGCAATTGGGGAGGACCAAAAGTTCAATCCTCTCATGATGAGATCCGATGCTCATAAGAAGGGGCTCCGTGCGGAAACGTATGGAACAGTCCAATCTTTCATTATTTACACAATTGATGTAGAGGGGTCTGGCGAGACTGGTCACCGGGATGTTGAACCTGTTGACGAGAGAGGCCAAAATAAAATTTCCTGCAGATCCAGAGTCCAAGAAGGCCACTGTAGAGAAGGAGAAGGCAGAGGCAGACATCCGCACAGGCACAGTAAGACGTGGAGAAGCAGAGTAGACATCAAGGACTGTCTCACCTTTGTGCGGAGTCAGCGTACGTCTTTCCAGGCGGGGAGGACGGATAGGACAATCTCTCAGGAAGTGTTCGGTACTAGCACAGTACAGGCAGAGGTTCTCCATACGGCGTCGTGTCCTCTCTTGAGGTGTCAGGCGAGACCGGTCGACCTGCATAGCCTCCACGGCGGGAGGCACAGGAACAGATTGCAGGGGACCAGAGGAGAGAGGAGCCGAGGAGAAGAAACGCCTCGTGCGAACAGAGTCCATATCTTGGCGGAGTTCCTGACGCCTTTCGGAAAAACGCATGTCAATGCGAGTGGCTAGGTGAATAAGTTCATGTAGATTAGCAGGAATTTCTCGTGCGGCCAGAACATCTTTAATGTTGCTGGATAGGCCTTTTTTGAAGGTCGCGCAGAGGGCCTCATTATTCCAGGACAATTCTGAAGCAAGAGTACGGAATTGTACGGCATACTCGCCAACGGAAGAATTACCCTGGACCAGGTTCAACAGGGCAGTCTCAGCAGAAGAGGCTCGGGCAGGTTCCTCAAAGACACTTCGGATTTCCGAGAAGAAGGAGTGTACAGAGGCAGTGACGGGGTCATTGCGGTCCCAGAGCGGTGTGGCCCATGACAGGGCTTTTCCGGACAGAAGGCTGACTACGAAAGCCACCTTAGACCTTTCAGTGGGAAACAGGTCCGACATCATCTCCAGATGCAGGGAACATTGGGAAAGAAAGCCACGGCAAAACTTAGAGTCCCCATCAAATTTATCCGGCAAGGATAAGCGTATCCCAGGAGCGGCCACTCGCTGCGGAGGAGGTGCAGGAGCTGGCGGAGGAGATGACTGCTGAAGCTGTGGTAGTAACTGTTGTAGCATAACGGTCAGTTGAGACAGCTGTTGGCCTTGTTGCGCTATCTGTTGTGACTGCTGGGCGACCACCGTGGTGAGGTCAGCGACAACTGGCAGAGGAACTTCAGCGGGATCCATGGCCGGATCTACTGTCACGATGCCGGCTGGCAGGTAGTGGATCCTCTGTGCCAGAGAGGGATTGGCGTGGACCGTGCTAGTGGACCGGTTCTAAGCCACTACTGGTATTCACCAGAGCCCGCCGCAAAGCGGGATGGTCTTGCTGCGGCGGTAGTGACCAGGTCGTATCCACTAGCAACGGCTCACCTCTCTGGCTGCTGAAGATAGGCGCGGTACAAGGGAGTAGGCAAAAGCAAGGTCGGACGTAGCAGAAGGTCGGGGCAGGCAGCAAGGATCGTAGTCAGGGGCAACGGCAGAAGGTCTGGAAACACAGGCAAGGAACACACAAGGAACGCTTTCACTGGCACTAAGGCAACAAGATCCGGCCAGGGAGTGCAGGGGAAGTGAGGTGAAATAGGGAAGTGCACAGGTGAACACACTAATTGGAACCACTGCGCCAATCAGCGGCGCAGTGGCCCTTTAAATCGCAGAGACCCGGCGCGCGCGCGCCCTAGGGAGCGGGGCCGCGCGCGCCGGGACAGAACAGACGGAGAGCGAGTAAGGTAGGGGAGCCGGGGTGCGCATCGCGAGCGGGCGCTACCCGCATCGCGAATCGCATCCCGGCTGGCAGCGGAATCGCAGCGCCCCGGGTCAGAGGACGTGACCGGAGCGCTGCCGCGGGGAGAGTGAAGCGAGCGCTCCGGGGAGGAGCGGGGACCCGGAGCGCTCGGCGTAACAATATCCCGTCCTCATATCCCGTCCTCATATCCCGACCTCATATCCCGTCCTCATATCCCGTCCTCATATGTCGACCTCATATCCCGTCCTCATATCCTGTCCTCATATCTCAACCTCATATCCCGTCCTCATATCCCGTCCTCATATCCCGACCTCATATCCCGTCCTCATATCCCGTCCTCATATGTCGACCTCATATCCCGTCCTCATATCCCGTCCTCATATCCCATCCTCATATCCCGTCCTCATATGTCGACCTCATATCCCGTCCTCATATCCCATCCTCATATCCCGTCCTCATATGTCGACCTCATATCCTGTCCTCATAGCCCGTCCTCATAGCCCGTCCTCATAGCCCGTCCTCATAGCCCGTCCTCATAGCCCGTCCTCATAGCCCATCCTCATAGCCCGTCCTCATATCCTGTCTTCACGGCCCGACCCCATATCTCGTCCCCATATCCCGTTCTCATATCCTATCCTCATGGCCCGACCCCATATCCCATCCCCATATCCCGTCCCCATATCCCGTCCACATATCTCGACTTCAAATCCCATCCTCATATCCCGTGTCCTTGAATCTTGACCTCCTATCCCATCCTCCTATCCCGTCCTCATATCCTGTCCTCATATCCCATCCTCATATTCCATCCTCATATCCCGTCCTCATATCCCATCCTCATTTCTCGACCTAATATCCCGACCTAATATCCCGACCTCATATCCCATCCTCATATCTCGACCTCATATCCCATCCTCATATCTCAAATTAATATCCCGACCTCCTATCCTGACCTTCTATCCTGTCCTCATATCCCGACCTCATATCCTGTCCTCATATCCCGTCCTCATGGCCCGACCCCATATCCCGTCCCCATATCCCGTCCCCATATCCCGTCCTCATATCTCAACCTCATATCCCGTCCTCATAT